>NC_082391.1:8545204-8577704 GCF_031168955.1 Gadus macrocephalus | reverse complement strand
TGCCGGAGATTTGCTTTAGCTTCCATTCAGTTAGGCGGATTGATGAGAGAGGAGAGGAGATCCGACGGCTGCTGATTCCCTCTCTTCAGCTCTGATTAGGGACACTGGAGCCAGGGTTTTTGCAGGCTGTCAGACGGCTATTAGACGGACGGGGAGAGTGGGGGGCAAAGTGGAAAGGTAGTCGGCTCACTCGGAGAGGAGAGGGAATAGAGCAGCAGCAGGGAGGAGGAGAGATGGACTGAAGGGAAGAAAGAGACTAAAGGAAGAAGGATAGAAAGTGAAGACTGGTATGTTCTGAAGCTGTCAGCTGATAATAAGCAGGGAAATGCAAAAAAGCAAGAGAGATGGGGAGGAGAATGAAGATCTCACAGAAGAACAGAGAGGGGAGGTCTATTATATGAAAACGCAAATGTGTGTGTGTGTGTGTGTGTGTGTGTGTGTGTGTGTGTGTGTGTGTGTGTGTGTGTGTGTGTGTGTGTGTGTGTGTGTGTGTGTGTGTGTGTGTGTGTGTGTGTGTGTGTGTTTGTGTGAGCGTAGAAACACATCTCATGGATGGACTGGTGAGCTATTACCGTCCGACTGAGTAAGCAGGTTCTGGTTTGTACAACAGAGGGCTATTTACTTTAACAGTTTTATCACATCAACTTTGGATGACCAAAGAGCAATTATTCTGATCAATAACTAGGTTTTATATTCTGTTATATTCCAGGTTTATTTTCTATTTTATGTGTTCTCCAAAGGCAATCCCTTGGTTAAATACTAATTAATACTTTGCTACATCTAACCCAAAGACTGGTTTAAATAACACCGTGCTACATCTAACCAGCAGACTGGTTTAAATAACACTGTGTAACATCTGGCCAGCAGACTGGTTTAAATAACACCTTGTAACATCTAACCATTCAATAAACATGCTTATGTTTACTGACATGCCATTCTTTTTTTTAATATTGACAGTTGAATATTATATGCGTCCAATTTAACACAAATCTTCTTTTCTTAAATAACTGCAAACAATAGCATTAAAGTGACCATTCAAAGAATCTTCTACCAATGTTCATAAAGGTTCATAAAAAATATTATAGACTTACTTCAACTTTACTTCTATAATATTTTTTAATAATGTTGATGTTAGGGGGGGGGGGGCTGCAGCTGAAAAAAAAAGAGTGTATGATGTACTAGACTAGTTTTCAGGTTAAGGATTTATATAAAAAAATACATAATTGAATATATAGAAATAACTACTGTTACTATATATATATATATATATATATATATATATATATATATATATACATAACAATGACAAAGCACAAACAAGTAGGAAACAAATAAGCATTGCACACGAACAAAGAACTTGAAATGATATTCATAATATCAATCTTTGAATGTATTCAAATGAACGTGGGGAACAAATATAAAAATATCTTCAGTCATTTAATGAAGTCAGTGATGAAGGCTGGGCGCTTTGACTTCAAATCCTCTGTAAAAGAGGAACCTTAAATGATTCTCATGGCAAATTACTTCTTTGCTATCTTTGACATTTTAGTGCTTATAGAACCGGTAAACGGTATTGGTAATGTCCTTGAAAAGAGAGCATTAACTGTTAAATGAACTTAATAAGTCCACATCAAAGACAAGTTAATGGGCAACTCCTTAGCAGGAGCTGTGGGAGACAGTGATAGGGAGAGAAAGGAGAGAAAGCAGGAGCTACAAAAATAAGGAGAAAAACAAAACATGAGTTAACAGAGATGATTGAGAATGAGATGGAAGGGCGAGTGAAACAAACTGTAATCCACCGGGTTTAGACCATAACATTTAGTTTATTCAGCGGCATGAAATGGACATGAAGAAACCGTCTGTTGTTCTGATACAATGGTTCTCTTCATTGGAAGCTTTTACAAGATAGATGAAAAAAAATGACCAGTGGGAATTGATTCAATTTGAATTAGGCCAGCAGTTTGCATATGGCATGCGTGTGCGAGTTCGGCAATTAACACTCCTGTTTGAATGATCCCCAAGCCGAAATGTAATGGTGCCTTCTAGCATCCAAACTCACGTGAAGGCTGGTTACAGCCTGGGTACAGCCTGGAAGGTAACCCTTACTGTATCATTGTTCAAATAAACAGGATGTTCAACATGATGACAAATACTGTGATGGAATGAATAGGACTATCAAATAATAGATGGAAACTATTGAAGATGAATATAACATGAATATAATAGCCCAATAATTCTCAGCTTTAATGAAATGTGGATTGATAAGAAAGCCGGAGGGAAGAGAAGCCAGAAACTCATCCGATTGTTTATTGGAACTAAAATAAAACATAAAAATAAAAATAATCCATGCATTATTAATAAAATAAATTTTGCACAGATCTACATTTAATCAAGGAAATCCTGGAGAAAAGGTAATTCTGTTTTTAAATGATTAGTGGGCTCTAGCGGCAGGTTGCTAACCACTGGTATTCTTTGGTCGTATCCACTGGACTGCTGCATCTCAGCATGACTAAAGAAACACAGTCCTGCAGATCCTCTTTAAGATGACGCTTTCTATGAAGTATGTGTCAATAGCATCGCTCATGCTGGCGTGTGTTTGCGTGCATGTGTGTGTTTGTATGTGTGTGTGTGCGTGCGTGCGTGCGTGCATGTGTGTGTGTGTGTGTGTGTGTGTGTGTGTGTGTGTGTGTGTGTGTGTGCGCGCTTATGGTTGATGTGTACAGTATGCTTATGTTTAGGGTCCCCTTTAAAACAATGCAAGATAATCAACAAAAATGTATTAATTTAAAGTAATTCTTATTTAAGACCTGTTCCTGATCCAAGGTAGAAGCTATTGTGAGTGCTTTTCACGCTGATCTTAGCTCATATCTTCTACATTCACCGTGCACGAGTGAAGCTCTGAGCCAAAGTATAAGGGGTATAAATGTCAAAATTACTAAAAAAAGGTTAAATGAAATATTGCAAAGGTGAGTCGTTAAAACTAATGAACTGAAAACAACACACCAGATATCACATCATCAAACCTAATAAACTCATTGAATTCAGTGCAGTTTATCGAAGAAAAACAGATATAAATGGGATTATTATCCTAGTACTGAGTCCATCAGAATATTTCTCTCTTGCCATAACTTCACACTTCGCTTCACTCGACAAAAACCCCAAACAAAACTCCACTGCCTCCACACAGAGTGTTCAACGCTTCATTCACTACACGATACTGGGAGTACCTTTAGATTACAGGACCGAGCGGTGGTGTAGCAGGAGCCCTGTAATATGGGCTGGAATGAAATCCATTTTTTGCTCCGATGATCTTTCTAGGCAATGTTTAACATGGTCCGAGATGGGAGTGAGGGGGGGGGGGGGGGGGGGGGATGCAGTCAAGGGTGTGGTTGAGGGGTGAAGAAATGGAGGGTCCGATGGTCCATCTAACATATCTGACACAATTTACACGTGCACGCACACATACACACACACACATGCACGAAAGATCCCATACACTCACGCATACATACACACACACGCACACGACAAACACACACACAAACTCACACAGACACGCACATCCACACCCACAACCCCCCCCCCCCCCAACACACACACACACACAAAAACACAAACATACACAAAACTAATAAAAAATGAGCCACTAAAAACCCCAGGAAGGAAAAGTACTTTTTTCATCTGTTGCAGCGTGATAAAGAGAAGAGACAAAACATTATTTGAAGATAGAGGATACACTCACAGTGATAAGCAGCAGTTTGTATGTGCATGTATCACTGCCCAACCCCCCCCCCACCCCCCCCCCACACACACACACACACACACACCCATGCACACACCCACACACACACACGCACACACACAAACAACCCTTGCTCTACGGGAGTTTGATAACTCCTCATTGAATGAGCCACATGCTGCTAGACCAGACAAATTAAATTATACTGTTTAGATGTAGGTGCTACATGCATACACAGCAGTGTGTGTGTGGGGGGGGGTGGGGGGGTGTGAGTGTTAGTGTGTGTGTGTGTGTGTGTGTGTGTGTGTGTGTGTGTGTGTGTGTGTGTGTGTGTGTGTGTGTGTGTGTGTGTGTGTGTGTGTGTGTGTGTGTGTGTGTGTGCGTGTGTGTGTGTGTGTGTGTGCAACATATACACATCCATGCTTTTGGCTGAAAACACCCCTACCACACACACACACAGACACACACTACATGCACAAACAAACAGTCTGCACACTGTGTCGACCTGTCACTGTGAATGCGATTTGCTGGAAGATGCCCAGTCCATGACATTCTTAGACCATGTTCGATTCCTGGCCAACACACACACACACACACACACACACACACACACACACACACACACACACACACACACACACACACACACACACACACACACACACACACACACACACACACACACACACACACACACACACAAACACACACACAAACACACACAAGAAAGCGCAGGTGGCGGGCGGCACAGAGAGAAACAAATATGGGTTCAGATATAGCTGGTGACCTATGGCGATTGCATGTCACATAGTGGTACTATATCTTGAAGATTATTTATTGAATTTAATCTGCTGCTGATAGGAAGCCTCTGAATGTAGTGTTCAGAGATCTACCTGCGGTGGTGGCCCCCTGCTCTCCAGCCGTCACTTCTCACTGAGGAATGATTTAAGGGGCTGTGATGTCCTCACCTGCCCCCCAATGCCCATATGCAAACATGGATGCTATTAACTGATTGATGACCGCACGTGGCTTGTTCCAGACAGGGTGAATAAAATAAATACGAATATATGTAAAATATATGTAGATAGTCGAGGAGGTTCACATTTCTTTTGATCCATTATCGAAGCTATCCTACATGCATGTTTTGGTTGTGAGTTACGAGTGGAGAATGTAGTTGTTGCCGAGCTCAGCGTTTGGTGTCACAGGTCAGAAATGCTGTCCCGCAATGGCTCTGACTATGGTTACTGCTGGAGTAACCATCTTTCTGTCACCGTCCATTCATACACAAATTCAATTCAGTAGCGTGATTCCCTGATCAACTTGGTTTTAATGTTCTGCCAGCTCTGGTCTGAAATACAAAGACACAAGGTTTAGAATTCCTGAGAATCCATAACCAGTAATAATGCAGTACAGTAAAGGAATCACATCAAGTGTTTTTCTTTATTCCGAATCTCCGAACCTCTTGATTAAACAGCCAATCACGGTAATCCAACTGATTTCCTTCAGATTTCTTCTCCCAGATCCATTTCCTTTGACTTCTATTGCCTTGCCTTGCCTTGCCTTGCCTTCTAACAACCGCATATCTTCTATCTCCACCTCTCAAATTTCAGATTCTATTTTGTTTTCTTTTTGTTTCTCATTTAATTTCCATTTGTCTCTTCTTCTTTTTCTTCCTATCTTGTCCCGTCTTCTGCCTCTCTTGTCTCCTCTCTCCTCGTCTCCCTCCTACCACTCCGGTCTATCCATCAGTATTTAGCTGGTGGCTGATAGCATCATAGCTTTACTGCTCCAGAGTGCTGAGCCGTCTACCGCTGAGAGTCTGTCGGTCTGACAAGCGCATTCAACACTTTAAACACACTAAATCAACAGCTGAAAGAAACAGATATTTTGGTAGCGAGATAAGCCCATTTCCTGGCTGGTATTCATTGAAATGATATAATAACTGACACGGGTAGCAGGAGGGGCCGCAAAAGGATGTGTGAAGGAAATGTGCATACAGAAAGAGAGAGAGATGGAGCGGGCGAGAGACAGAGAAAGGGGAACTGAGATAAATATGGTATTTGCAAGTTTCCTTTTGTGGCAGAGAGGTGTCCCCTTCTTCAGCGGAGCAGTGGCGACGGAGAATCTTCCCGCTGACAGCGCTGCTGGTAAATTGAATGCCACAAGCTGTCTGAGCCGCTCTGTCTCTAAAAAGAAATTCAATTAAAGTGTATTGGAGGCTTGTGAATGTGGCAGAGACTCCGTTCCTGGAGCCGATAAGGGACGGCCCTCTCTCTCTCCCCCTCTCTCTCGCACGCCCGCACACGCAGAGCGGCAATAGAGCTGAGCCCCGATCACTGGCTGCTCAAAGTGTAATCCCCACTGACTGAACAATGTGGCTCCGCGCTGATTCAATACAGCCGGGAACCCATTTCTCCACTGTTAAATGAAGGGGGTGGGGGGGGTGGACCGAGCTCCCCACTTCCTCTGGCTTAAGCCACGCACACCGGATCAGAAAGGCAGGCGGGCACAAAGGCCGTTATCTAGCCCTCAACACACACAGCTCACACATACTCTCACACACACACACACACACACACACACACACACACACACACACACACACACACACACACACACACACACACACACACACACACATGCCACAGATATTGTGTTAATGCTCCCATGGGAAGTGATTTCCGTCTTTTCAGTGTTAAGTACCTGCTCCACTCTAGCTAATACCACAGTTAATGCTGGAATGAATGCTACTCCTGCTGTGTGTGTGTTTGTATATGTGTGTGTGTGTGTGTGTGTGTGTGTGTGTGTGTGTGTGTGTGTGTGTGTGTGTGTGTGTGTGTGTGTGTGTGTGTGTGTGTGTGTGTGTGTGTGTGTGTGTGTGTGTGTGTGTGTGGTTCATTTGGGTCTCATCTTCAGCCGATATTATTGATAAGATATTGGGGCTATGCTTATACTACACAGCGGATGTTGACGACCTATTAAGCCCCTGATCTAGCCTTGGGATGTGCTCCACAATAAAAGCATGACTGGAACTATTTAGTGATGTTGGCCTTAAAACATCTAAGGTAGAAAATGTCATATTTAATATCACACAGTTAAAAATTAACATTATTTTACTTTCAAATTATTCTAAATAATTAAAACATTGTAATAATACTTTTAATGTTGTCTTATAATTTCATCCAGGAATCATTACGTTGCATATTTGAAGAACCTCACTACAAGTTTACAATACAATGAAATATGCAAATGCCATCTCTTGTCTGATACACACGCACGCACGCACGCACGCACACACACACACACACACACACACACACACACACACACTCACACTAATACGGTAGGTTGTCTCTGAATAAAGTGAATTAATTGATAGCAGGATGTAGACGATGGCCCTATTTTAATACAGCCCCCCCTTCAGACACACTCACACAATATACACTTTCCTCCATGCTTTACCACACAGTAAACTACCTTTGAATGCTTTTAAATAGCACACACATACACACACACACGCACGCACGCGCACACACACACACACACACACTCACACACACACACACACACACACACACACACACACACACACACACACACACACACACACACACACACACACACACACACACACACACACAGCAACGACCTACCCCCCTCCAATCTACAATTATTAATTAAAGTGAAATCTATGAATTACTTGCTCCATTATGTACTTTAGTGACTTCAATTTGCATTGTGGCCTGTTTCCACTGGCCAGCAGATTAAAGTGGCTATTTGAAATCAATTTCTCTAATAACAGATCCTAATGAGCTCATCAATTAGAGCTTCGTTAATGGCTTGTTACCGGCTGCTATTTGTGTTGTTTGCGTGTGTGTGGCCCAGCATGCCTCTGTTATCGCTTTAACTCCTGACAGAGACACACCCACACTCATACATCACTGGGATTGGTAGAATATGCAGCCTAGCAAATGCTTATAGGAGGAGGAGAAGGGGGAGGAGATATTCAAGGAACTTTTAATCCGATCCGATCAGAACCAGAAGCTTAAAGAACTATTAGGAGTAGGGCTGTCAAGCGATTAAAATATTTAATCACGATTAATCGCATTAATGCCATAGTTAACTCACGATTAATCGCGATTAATCTTTTTTTTTTTTATATGGTAAATATCCCTTGAATTCTTTGTCCCATTAATTTTTTCTCATTTTAATGCTCTTATCAACATGGAGAAGTGCATCGGCTTGAAAAAAACATTTTTTTTTCTATTTTTTTTTACTTGCGTTAATCGCGCGTTAAAAAATTTAACGTCGTTAAAATTGGTTTGCGTTAACGCCGTTAATAACGCGTTTAACTGACAGCTCTAATTAGGAGTAAAGTGATCATAGGTGTGTGAGTGTGTGTGTGTGTGTGTGTGTGTGTGTGTGTGTGTGTGTGTGTGTGTGTGTGTGTGTGTGTGTGTGTGTGTGTGTGTGTGTGTGTGTGTGTGATCATAGGGAGTGTGTGTGTGCATAGGGAGTGTGTGTGTGTTCATAGGGAGTGTGTGTGTGTGTGTATGTGTGTGTGTGTGTGTGTGTGTGTGTTCATAGGGATCGTGTGTGTGTGTGTGTGTCACAGGGAGTGTGTGTGTATTCATAGGGTGTGTGTGTTTGTGTGTGGGTGTGTGTTTGTGTGTGTGAGTGTGTGTGTGTGTGTGTGTGTGTGTGTGTGTGTGTTCATAGGGAGTATGTGTGTGTGTGTGTGTGTGTGTGTGTGTGTGTGTGTGTGTGTGTGTGTGTGTGTGTGTGTGTGTGTGTGAGTGTGTGTGTGCGTGTTTGTCTGTTCTCGTGTGGTGTGATGCTGTTAGGGGTGTGTCTCGTCGCCCCAAATATTTATGCAAATGATATTGTTAATGGATCCGGCAGTGAGGTTGAGATTTCCATGAGTTAGCGTGTTCAGCGATGCATTCTCAAGTAAGAGACCATTAGTCCCACCCCTGACACACACACATAAATATACACACCCACACAAAAAGATATACACACACACAAAAACATACACACAAATATAGACACACACACATATACACACATACAAACAAATCTACACACATATACACACACACACGCACATAAATACACACAAACAAACACACACACAAATATACACTCACACACAAACACTAATATACACACATACACACACACAAATACACGCACACCCACACACACATATATACACACACACAAAAATATACACACTCACACACACTATTTTTTCAATGCTATGCTATGCAATGCTAGCACACAAACATACAGACACACACATAAATATACACACACAGCTATATGTCATACTGGATTCATCCTAGTTGGTTCCTTCCTTTATTATATATACACACACAGGGTATATGGCTAGCTGGTATATAGCTAATGGGTGCATGGTTAGCGGGAATATGGATAGTAGGTATATGGCTTGCAGGTATATGGCTAACAGCTATATGTCATACTGGATTCATCCTAGTTGGTTCCTTCCTTTATTATTAAGTGTTTAGATAGTCGTGTACAATAACATGTAAATGGGGACATGCGCCTTGTAGTGTCGTGTTGGAGTGCTTAACACAATGGATGCAGTAAAAACAAGTCTCTCTAAATATATAGGTATTGTATTCAAAATAAACTGCTCAATGATGTATTGAAATTAGACTTTTTTAAGTCTAATTAAGTTCAAGAATGAGTTACAACTTTAAATGGGAATAATTAGATTATCTGTCAATGTAGTTGTAGAACAAGTATTGAAGTGTTTCTGTAAACAGTTTAGTCTTCGTGGCTCCTGCCTCGTCAGTCAACTGTTGATCAGCTCAGACTTTTCCTTTGATTGATACTTAGGGAACTAATTATGACTCCTCAGCTCACTCATTAGGGCCGTGCAGCAACACATGATTAATTGATTTATTACTTTTCCCAGGGGCTCATCTATAATCTCGGCTGAAACGGTCGGCTGTACCAGGGGAGCCACATAAGAGGAGGCAAGGTTAAGCAGAGCCAAACACAGTTTAAAGGCTGGTGTCAAGGTTAAACAATATTAATGTACTCAAAGCTGGGATATAAAATGATATTAATACACCTGGCTGCTTAGAGATGAGTGCCGTTAATTATCGTAACGTCAAGGAGAGGCAAAACACAAGGAAACTGGCCTAACAGCTCCAGACTGTTACGCATTGGAATAGGAAGAAGCCCTAAACACCACGTTATAACTTAATGAGCACAAAATAAAACCAAAGGAAGGCTGGAGCCCAGACAATGGATATGGTTTTTCATTTAGTTAAATCATGCTAATGATGAAAACAAAAAGGAAAATATAGCATTTTTAGGAGAAATTCTATTTAAGAGAAAAGGTTAGTAACATCAAAGGAACAGAATGCCTTTAGCTTAACTTGGGCATTATGCTATTCTTTTATTCTTGACTCCTTTGCCTTTAACACTTTTTATTTTATTTTTTATTTGCATTTTGCAACAATGACCATAATAATGTTTCATATTTCAACTCAAAGACACCATCGGTCCAGAGAAGAGATGAGCAGAGAACTGAGAAGCAGAGAAGAGAGGAGCAGAGAAGAGAGGAGCAGAGAAGAGAGGAGCAGAGAAGAGAGGAGAAGAGAAGAGAGGAGCAGATTAGAGAGGAGAAGAGATGAGAAGAGAGGAGCAGATAAGAGAGGAGAAGAGAAGAGAGGAAAGGAGAAGAGAGGAGCAGAGAAGAGGGGAGAAGAGAGAAGCAGCCAGGAGAAGAGAGGTGAAGAGAGTAGCAGAGAAGAGAACAGAGGAGCAGACCAAAAGAGAGGAGCAGAGAAGAGAAGAGCATAGAAGAGAAGAGCATGAAAAAGGAAATATTCATTTCAAAGAGAGGAGACCAAAGAGAGGAGAGAAGTAAGAAAAGGGGAAGAAAACAGAAAATAATGCAGAGCAAAGGAGGAAAGCGAGGCAGTGTTGTTGTTCTGGCAGCGGCAGTCGATCAGAAGGAGCTGTAATGAGATGCTAAGGCTTGGCTGCCTAACAATGGCTGCTGTGTGTCGCTGCTTAGCCTGCTGCTCTCTGCCTATTTGTCATAATCACAACCAGTTTTCTCATTAGTGAAAACCATTACCCCTTAGAGCTTTATCTGGCCGCCTCTTATCGTCCCTCCTACCGCTGGCGAGCAAACGGCTGGGCAGGCGCAGAAATAAAGTGCTGCGTTCAAGCATGGGCAAAGGCAGCACAACACACACCCAGCCATACACATATAGACACGCACACATGTGAGGGGCCAGTGGTCACCAAATGCTGACTACGATGACCACGTGCACGTCGACGTGTGCGGGAAGAACGGGACGGCTGCACGTACTTGAAGTGACGCCTGGTCCTGAATGTAAGTCGTCACAGTAATCTCAATCGTTTAAACACATTCTCTGAAACTATAGCTCAATTTCTCAAACTCTAAACACAAACCTGAGAAGAGGTAATCATTTCGTCAAAACTGCACAAATTCTTCTCAAAACTGTTTGTTTCCACCAAACAGAAAACACAGCTATCAAATTAATATCTATTAGAGAGCATCAATTAAACACTGGTTGTGATCAATTCAAAACACTCCCATCAAAATACTATTTACATATGTTTTGGCTTCATGAGTCCATGTTACATATTCCAATGTATACAATTATTTAGAAATAGCTTTCTTTTTTAAAGTTGCAATTAGGTGTTACATACTGTATAAAGACTGTTGCCATATTGTAATGCAATACTGTGAATATATCATATTATAATAATAAGTATTGCATTGACACAATCGTTTCAGAATAGGATACAATGCATATTTGTCTATCCAATGAGCTCCAATGGGATAAACTCACAATCCCAGCTTCCCAGAGTCATATTGTACACCTATAGTTGATACTGCAACTGCTGAGAATACACCAATGTTACCTATTTTGGCAAAAATCACATTACAGTAATTGCACTGATGAGTAAAATGAAAAACACTGCAGTAAGAAAATGTTTAGACTGTCTTTCGGAGGAAGTAATGATGAAATCAGTGCACAAGTACAAAAAGTTAACAAAGCAAATATTTATTTGTAACTGTAATGCAGTAAAATGTTTACTGCATAAAAAGCTTTTCGTCGGCCAACAAAAAATAAAAAATAAGAATATAAATGAGGTGAAACAGATCTACCTGTAAATCAGTCTGTATCCCACCTCCGATCCTGATCAGGCCAGAGGACCATATTTACAACACAGCAGAGCTCACCTGAGGCCTCTTTTATGCTCTGACACATGATTGTGTGTTTTGCCAGTTGAGTTCGAACAGGTGAGCAGTGAGTTTGACTTATGGGTAATTAGTTGTTGCGTTTTGAAGGCCACTGTTTCCAGGTGAACCATGTGTGCCAAATAATGAGATTTGGTCTGTCAGGTGTGTGAGCTCTCTCTGTCTGGTGTGTATGGAGCTCTGTCTGGGCAGTGTGTGTGTGAGGCTCTGTCTGGGTGTCGTGTGTCGAGCGCTGTCTGGGCAGTGTGTGTGAAGCTCTGTCATGGCGGTGTGCGTGGAGCTGGGCATTTTGGGCACTTATCATCTAACACCACGGTGTGTGTGGAGGTTGCAGCTCGGCGTTGCAACTGGATTTCCGGCGCCGTGTTGAAACACTTAACATCTGCCAGTGAGTTTACATAAACGGGTTTATGAAGGACGCACCATCCGTTGAATGATATGTAATGTTATCATTGACGTCATGTTACCCCTTTTGTTTTGGGGTGTTGCCAATATCATCCAAAGTAAAAGCACAACTATTAAATACAAGGCAATCTATTATTTGCTGTTATTATTTATTCAATTTTAATGACTGTAGATGTGTGGGTTGCATTAGTCAAGATGCGTGTATCAGTGTATCAGTAGTAGAACGTGTGAGGGAGGGCATGATCTTTGCAATATACGCCTAGTGTGACTGTGAGACCGAGGTGGGGCCAACCTGCAGTCACTTCCACATTTAGGTCAATGAGTACTGAGTGATGAGAGACTAGTCCCTCCACAGCATCCAGGCCCAGTTCGTGTTTTCCACACCACATCTATTCAAGGTCTTTGTCAGTCAGACATCAGAGTGGTGCACACACATCAGATAGTTTACCCACAAACCCGAGGAGCCGTTGAAATGATGATGAAAAATACATTGGCATCTGCTATGTCCCACATTATTTCTATCAGGATTTGCGTCTGGTAGTGAGATCTACAGAGATGCATTGTTGAGTGCACTAGGGTCGATATAGGTACCTAGCTTTCATGGTTTCACATCAATAACTACGTTGCTGATCCATTTTGATACCTCAGTGACATTCCTTGGTTTTCAAGCTTAATACATTGACTGTTAATCCATTGTCGCATTGAAATGTCTGGAGTCATATGTCATTGGTTTATTCATGGTTCATCCTGTCACATATATTACAATTAGTTCCATAAGCTGGGCCTTTAAGGTTCTCATGTGTAGACCCACATAAGTACTGTGTGTTCCCTTTTCATTCTGCTCCAGACTGTCTGCTTGTGTTGGGAGAGGCCCTCTTTTCTTTCACCGACTGCATTACACACGGATTCTTGCTGATACATTTTTTCAGTCTTTGGATTTGTTCTTGTTCGATTGCTCTAGATATGTTTTGTGCTAAATTCCTCTAGAGAATTCCTTCCTTCAACACGCGTGGCTGTGCGCCTACAACCTTAGTTCCAAAGACAAGCCAGTGACAGGTCAAGTGTGCCAGAATTGCAGGTATATGCCATCTTCCTCAAGCTTGCTCCAGATTGATCTAAAGATCCAGTTGCAGTCTGTTCAGGACAGATTCACACCAGGAAAGTCCTTTAGTTTGCTCGCTTTGGTCAGGACCCAAATACAATGTATATTTTTTAGTTTGGTGCAGTTCCTTTCCACATTGCAATTTTCACAACAGGTCCAGAATTAGTCAACAAACCCACATGTGTGCAAAAATCGTCAAATCATTGGACTAGAAGGTCTGGGGCGCGGTAAAGGGTAAAGAAAAAAAAGGGAGGGAAGCGCTGGTGAAAGTAAACAATCATGGATATCCAGGGTGATATATATTGATATGCGGACCAGATGAACTCCTTCTCCCTCATCCTGATGCTGAATGTGTTAAATGCATCTGCATTTTTACGTGTTTTTTTGTGTTTTCCAGCATACTTTTTATGTGGCCGTCCGTCCAACGATCCAATAGACATTCCGTCTCCTCTTTATTCCACGTTGAGCCAGGACTCCTTTTCAAACGACGGTACGACAATGTACGACAATTAGAGTTTTGCAAAAATGTGATTTAGAATTTCTATATGTGTGAAAACAGTGTAATTGTGCTTAGGGTTTTGCATTCTGGTCTTATAGTTGATACATGAGCTTTAAGTTTTCAGAATTGTGTGCATAGTTCAATTTTTTGTGTGTATACAATCGAGAAAAACTGTAACTAGCGTGGTTCTTCAGATCAGCCAGACAGGTTTGCAGGACTGAGTAACATCTGACACCATTTTAAACATGAGGTCCTGACAGATGTGGTTGTAAAGGTTGCATTTACTTTCAGCTTCGAAACATTAAAGCACACATTAGTGCGGCCATTGAGCTCAGGCTCACCATTCAGCTGAAATGGAAGTACATGTAGTTAGTGCCACCTACAGGCTAGCTCTCATAACAGACGTCAGCACCTGGTTTAAGTGTCGCCGGCTTCTTGGTTAGACTGGGAAGAATCCACACCTTGAAGCACTTGCCTTTCAGGACGTTGAAGTGATTCCGCAGCCGAGTTTCAGGACTAATGGCCCCCTGTGTGTGTGTGGGGCACGCAGACACACACACAGACAGATGCACACACACACACACACACACACACACACACACACACACACACACACACACACACACACACATACACACACACACACACACACACACACACACACACACACATACACCCATGTAAATGCACACACAGACACACACATATATACACACACACGCACGCGCGTGCGCACACACATGAAACAAACACAAGCAAACACACACACTCACAAATACAATATAGTGTGGAATATTGCATTACACCAATGCAAGTGTAGACTAGGACTAGACTAAATATTAATTAATTCAATCATTATTAAAAGAATGAACAAAAAATCTGCAATACCAGGCTGGTTAAAACGACCCGTCTGAACTCCCTGAAACATCTCTCCGAGCACTTCCTGCATAGCCTGGACTATTTACAAAGCGCACCCATCCTAATCTGGCTCCATTAGCACTGTCTGTCCCTTAGGGGTCTCTGTTCCAGAGTTGAGTCGTTTGGCTTTGTTCAGCTGTCAGGATGACCAACGACATGGGACTGCTGCCTGATTCATGGCAGCGACCCCGAGATCACATCTGATGGGCGCGTCAGGCCAAATGAACAAACGCACCCCCAGTAACCAATTACAGTCTATTTATCTATTTGAGCATCTAATGGGAGCACTTCTTTTCTCTTAGCACATCACGATTCTATTGCTAAAGGCTGGGCTCTTCAGCTGGGCTCGACCAGGGATGTAGATGTTGCAGGTTAATAACTGCAATACGCTTCTTTTACTAACTCTTTATTACTGAATTAAATGTGCAGATCTAGATATGCACTTGTAGGGACACGTGCTACGATGAATAGCTGAGACCATGTAAGATTAAGAAAATAATAATCTCTCCATATTTGTTTTTGTTTTGCTTTAAAAAGGCAAAAAGATTATTTTAACATTCTTCATTGACAAATTGATGCACTTATTTTAACACTTTATTATTTACACTTCAGTATGCACTTTTAAAGCAATGCTTTAAACAATGTTGTACTTTAAAGTTATTAGACTGTTAATAACTAAATGTTGACCAAATAATTGTAAACTGTAGTCAACATCAACCTCTCTCTCTCTCTCTCTCTCTCTCTCTCTCTCTCTCTCTCTCTCTCTCTCTCTCTCTCTCTCTCTCTCTCTCTCTCTCTCTCTCTCTCTCTCTCTCTCTCTCTCTCTCTCTCTCTCTCTCTCTCTCTCTCTCTCTCTCTCTCTCTCTCTCTCTCACACACAAACACACACACACACACACACACACACACACACACACACACACACACACACACACACACAAGTTAAGTCTTAAGTCCGATTTGTTTGTGGCATTAACAGCCTTTAGTTTTCTGCATGGCTCGTCTGAGGAGGAAGGCAATAGAAAGGGGAGTGAACTGCAACACGTTCCCACTGTCATCTCTGCCTCATCCGTCAAAACACAGGGAAACAGAGAAAGAAAGTTATACTCAGAGAAGATCCTTGGAATAGTGTGAGTAGTTTAAGGAAGGAATGACGGAATGTGTGCTTTGCTCTTTACATTGTTGAAAGAAAAGTCAAGATAAAAAATATTTTTATATTCTGTAATTGGCCAAAAAACCTCAGTAGATTAACCAATGAAGGTCGATTATTCCATTAGCATTTGCAGTTACTATATCGCCTTTACTGTATAGTCTTTAATGTATGGCCTTTACTGTATAGTCTTTATTGTATAACCTTAACTATATATTCTTTACTGTAAAGCCTTTACCGTAATGCCGTACGACCAACTTCTCCAAGACTGGCTCTTGATTGGATGCAAGCTCTGCGTCAGATTGTAATTAATGCGAGCTCCGCACTACGGGTTTGCGGGCTCCTTATTACTGACCTCTCCTCTCTGCCCCCCCCCCCCCCCCCCCCCCCCCCCCCCCCCCCGCTACTCCCATCCCACACGCCCACGCACCCACACCCCCGTTAATCACAGCTGTTCCCGGTAGCGCTAACGGCTTGGTGCGTTGGGAATGGCCCGGGCGCCGCGGTGCTAATCGGGCCGTTACGACTGAGGAGCTTTGCATTATGCAAATCGCTGGCCGGGAACAGGTGACATTTGTAGTGGGGGTGCCGGGCGGGGCGGGGGGGCGCAGGGCGGCGATGCGGACGGAGTCCTACTGATATAGACATTAGTCCCTGTCATGACGCAACTGGCCCGCAACTCATCTACATATGCAGGGAGACGGAGCAGGTGACTGCACATGTTTGCGAGTGCATTTTGCAAAGTTGAACACACAATCTCACAGGTTCACAAGCACGTGAATAGTGGGATGTAAACAAGCTCAAATGTATGATGATACCATCTTGACCCCCCCCCCCCACCCCCCCCCCCCCCCCCCCGCGGATACACACGCACACCCCCTCCCCACATATAAACACACACACACACACACACACACACACACACACACACACACACACACAGACACACAAACACACACAACACGCACACTCACACAAACACACCCCCACATGCACACAAACACACACACGCGCGCACACACGCACACATGTGTGGGTGCCTTTCCAAGGTAATCCTGTTTTTTGCAATAAATAAAGGTCATTATACGAGGTTGACCCCATTCCTTGTATTGTTGAATCTTTGTTCAAATGGATGCAAAGCAAAACTATGAACATTTATATAGCAGTCACACCTTTTTTAACGAAGTTCAAATGTTTGCCTCTATTCTTCGTTATTTACAGTTTTGTTCAATTGCTTGAACACATTTTGCAAAACTTGGTCAAATGGTACATTCACATCTATGTCAAATTTAAACTCTTCGAAACCTTTGTCAAACAATCCTTTGTCAAAATGTGACTCTGATGATAAAATGATACACACACGTATCATGTGAATACACTTTCAGATCAGCAGCAGCACACTAGTCTACTTTATATACAGTAAAACACTGCAGTCTTCAAATTCACTGTTTTTATTCAGTTCCACAGAAGGCACGTTTTCACAACAAACAAAATACTCAAATACTCATTGCTGTATATTGCAGTACGGTACTTTACAGCGCAGTAAATTCAGTTTAAGCAAAAATAAAACAACTGTACAGTACAACTGTACTGTAAACACTGGAAAACAAGGCAATTGTGGGTGGGTGGGCTTGTGGATTAAGCCCACTGTGTGCCGAATCCATCCATGGATTGACCTTACCTCAATGTCTCCGCAGGCCAGTTCCATTGCCTGCAGAAGAGGCATGCGGGCATGTGGTTGGCGGTCATATACAAGCTATCTTTGAGCCGAAAAAAACCCTGATATAGGTTTTAGAAATTGCGAGTATACGAATTCAAATTGTTTATGGTTTGTGTACCTGTTCCAGACCAAAACAGCCCGATGGAAACGAATATTATCCATCCTGGGCTGCTCTGATCTGTCCTGTTCAGCTGTATCATGAACTGCATCTAGAAATTTGATGATATGTTGCAACCTGGTCTCACAGTAATCCATGAAATGACCACAGACGCTTAACTAAAAATCAGTGGAATCCTCACGGAAACACGCCAATTTCCGTGATAAGGCCACGGATTTTGCTCCAATGCAAGTTGATGACACTCATATTCCGTGGCAGACACACAGATCCCTGTATCAACGACCGAGTCGACCATGGGCGCTTAACTTAAAATCCGTGGTGGCCTCACAGAATCATTTAAATTGTCTGTGATATGCCAACGGAATTTGCTCCAATGCAAGTAAATGAGACTCATATTCCGTGGCTAACACAGACAGATCCCCGTCTCAACGACAGATTCGACGTGGTCTCACAGGGATCCGTGAAATGACCATAGCCTATATATATGCATATATATTTATATGAATGATATTCATATTGACGGTATGGCACTATATCCCTGTTCTCGCCCATGCACCCATCTTGAATTTAGTAGACCATTTTCGTTGCTTCGAGGAGGTCTGGTGGCCTCCGTATATAATAAATTAATAAATAAACATCTATATATAACGAAATAAGTATCTATAAATATGTATGTGTATTTTATATAGATAAATAAATACATTTATATATATATACACATACATATTTATACATAGGCCTATATCTTGATTTATTTTGTTGCTTCGAGGTAGTCTGGTGGTCTCCGTATAATATAAATAAATAAATACATGTAAATAAATAGGTGTGGTGACCCACTACTAAGTATCTAGCACTACTAAGTAAAGTTCCACAGACGGAATTGGGGTGATCGGGCCTTCTCAGTTGCTGCCCCCACCCTTTGGAATTCACTCCCCTCCCACATCAAAGTCTCTCCAACCCTCTCTTCTTTCAAATCTGCCCTCAAAACATACCTTTTCACACTAGCCTTCCCCACCTAACTCCCACCTTATTCTTCATGTTTAACCTCTGTTTTTCTTTTATTCCTAGTCTGTCTTACATAGTTTTGATAGGGCAATATGTAAAGCGTCTTAGAGTACCATATTAAGCGCTATATAAATTTCATTTATTATTATTATTATTATTATTATTACTACAATGATAAGACATTCACCAAGGGACTGTACCTTTTAAGGAAAAGGGTTTTGGGATAACAGTTCCGGTTTACGACAGTTCCGGTTAACGACAGTTCCGGATTACGGCAGTTACGTTTTGAACTCATGCTGGAGTAACCCTTGTTTAATTGAAGTGGAGAGTAAAGCCGACTCAACCCATCTCCTTCTCTTGTCTCGTCATTTACCGTACTCCACAATTGGTGACCCCCGACGCGAGTTGGATACGGCTGATTATGTTACACATCGACGGTGATAACAACGCGCCCGCTACGGCGGAACTTCTACAACCGTTAGCCGCGGCTAACGTCGGCGCTATCTATGCTGCCACCGTCAAGTTACCGGACTTTTGGCAGCACAACCTACGGTCGTGGTTCCAACACATCGAAGCCCAGTTCCAGCTGAGAGGAATAACGCAGAACGTGACAAAGTATTTCCACGTGGTAGCAGCCTTAGATGCCTCGACGAAGGCCAGGTCTATGGCGCGGTTAGAGGCTCCTCCAGCTGTCGGCAAGTACGACGCACTCAAGACGTTCCTCGTGGACCTTTTTGAACTGTTGGAGCTGGAGAAGGCGGACCGCCTGCTTTCCCTGAACGGCCTGGGCGACGGCAAGCCGTCCGAGTTGATGGAGAGGATGCTGGCTGTGCTTGGCTCGGCGGATCCCTCCTTCCTTTTCGCCCACATCTTCCTGCGGCAGCTTCCAGAACCCGTGCGCACCGCACTGGCCAGCTCCCCCCTCTTTGCCTCCAAGGACTACCGGACGGTGGCTGTGGAGGCCGACAGGATTTTCCTCGCCAACAGGCAGCAGTTTGTCGATGCGCTGCTGCCCCCCCAGCACACGTCGGCCCCGCTTCCGCCCCCGGGGTACGACCAGGACACCGCAGCCGCTGTGACAGCCCGCCGACAACGTGACGACGGGTGTTGTTACTACCATGCCAGGTTTGGGGCCAAGAGAGTGTCCCCAGCCTTGCAGTTTTGGGGCCCTGGGAAAAGCCCGGGCCAGCACTCATTAACAGCTGTGAGCGCTGGTCGGGACTGCAAGCTGTTGTTCGTCACTGACACCTTGTCAGGCCGGCGGCTGCTGGTCGATTCTGGGGCACAGCGCAGCATCCTGCCGGCGACGCCTGTGGACACTATGGCTGGCGGCCATGGCCCCCCGATGGACGCCGCCAATGGCACACCCATTCGTACCTATGGCACGAGGTATGTGGAAGTGTGTTTCGGCGGCCGGCGTTTCGGCTGGGATTTCGTCATGGCTGCCGTGTCTACGCCACTCCTGGGGGCGGATTTCCTCTGCGCCTACAGGCTGCTGGTGGACGTTACGAACTTCCGCCTGATCGACGCCCTCTCTTTTGCTTCGTACCCCTGCACGCTGGGGGGGATGGGGGGGCTTTGTCTTGCGAACACATTTGCCACCGGGGACCTGTATCAGCACCTGCTGGCTGAGTTTCCTGACGTCACCACGCCCACGTTTTCATCGGCTGTGGCTAAGCATGGTGTGGAGTAGGGCTGGGATAAACGATTATTTTATAAACGATTAATTTAGCGATTCTTTTTCGATGCATCGATTGATCTAACGATTCATTTTTTCAGTTCGATTCGATTTCGATTAGATTAGATTATCGATTATCTCCCCATTAATTGACGAATAGCAATTTATACATGTTGATTTACATTGAAAAAAAAAACTGAATTCCTTATCATTGCAATACATGTTTATTGCCTTTAAATTCCAAAATAAAAGTGCAAAGTAATGCATTCTTAGAATTCTACGGTGCTTGGTCATCTGCTCCCGGATGGCGCCTCTTCAGGTGCTGGTGCATTGCCGTGGTGCTAGAATGGAAAGCCATCTCCATTTTGCAAAGACGACATATCACAGAATCGTTTCCTTTTACATTAAAGAATTCCCATACTTAGAGGAACGAGTGCGTGGCGCCTTGCACTTATGAAAGTCTGAGGAGCCACTCGCGTTGCTACTACACTCCGGCGCCGGCATCTTTGTTTTGGGTTTTTGAATCAACGCGCATTTTTGGCGTTGACGTAAATTATGCGTTGACGTCATCGATTACGTCGATGCGTTTTCCCAGCCTTAGCCACTACCTCACTAGGGTTGGCCCCCCGGTCTATGCCAAGCTTGCGATCGCCAGGGAGGAGTTCGCCACCATGGAGTGCCTCGGCGTCGTACGCCGTTCCAACAGTCCGTGGGCCTCCCCCCTGCACATGGTGACCAAGGCTGATGGCGGTTGGCGTCCCTGTGGTGATTTCCATCCCCTGAACAACGCCACCACCCCCGATACCCGATACCGCACATTCAGGACTTCTCCGCCCACCTGGCCGGCGCGCCATCTTTTCGAAGGTGGACCTGGTACGCGGTTACAATCAGGTGCCTGTCCGACCGCAGGATGTCCCCAAGATGGCGGTCATCACGCCCTTTGGACTTTTTGAATTTCTGAGGATGCCTTTCGGCCTCAAGGGTGCAGCATAGACGTTTCAGTGCCTCATGGACTCTGTGCTGCGGGACATACTGTTCCTGTTTGTCTACTTGGACCAGATTCTCGTTGCCAGTGCGTCCTCAGACGACCACCTGACGCACAGTGTCCCACGCCCGCGTACTGTGAAGTCCCTGCAGGGGTTCCTGGGCATGGTGAACTTTACAACCGTTTCCTCCCCCATGGGGCCCAGCTCATGCAACCCTTGTACAACGCCTTGCGGGGAAGGAGGCCGGCAGACGTGTTGGATTGGTCGGCTGGAGATGACGGCTGCATTCGATGCTGCCAAAACGCGTTGACCAACGCTGCTCTGCTGGCGCACCCGACTCCGACCGCCCCTGTTGCTCTTACTACGGACGCCTCTGATTACACCGTGGGGGCTGTGTGTGAGCAGTGGGTGGGCGGAGCCTGGCAGCCGCTGGCCTTTTTCAGCAGGAAGCTCCGTGACAACGAGAGGAAATACAGCGCCTTCGACAGGGAGCTCCTGGCTCTTTTCCTCGCCACCCATCATTTCCGTTTCCTGTTGGAGGGCCATCGGTTCACGGCTTTCGTTGACGACAAGCCGCTGACATTCGCCATGGCCAAGTCTTCGGAGCCATGGTCTGGTCGACAGCAGCGTCAGCTCTCCGCCATCTCCGAGTACACCACTGACATTCAGCATGTGGCCGGCAAGGACAATTTTGTAGCCGACTGCCTCTCTCGGGTGGTTATTGGTTCCGTCTACTTGGGCCTCGACTACACAGCTATGGCTGGGGATCAGGCTACGGATTCTGAGGTACAGGCCTACAGGACGGCCCCCACGGCGCTCCTCATGGAGGATGTGGTATTTGGCACGGCCATCACTACGCTCCTCTGCGACGTCTCCACTGGCCAACCGCGCCCCATGGTGCCTGCTGGCTGGAGGCGTAAGGTCTTTGACACGATCAACGGCCTTTCGCACCCGGGGGTGAAGGCCTCTGCCAAGCTGGTGGGGGCCAAGTTCGTCATACCAAAGCCCCCTTGGCACTCTTCAAAGTGCCGGAGTGGCGTTTCGACCATGTGAATGTGGACCTGGTGGGCCCGCTTTCACCCTCCTGTGGTTACACCTACCTCCTCACCATGGTGGACAGGACCCCCAGGTGGCCAGAAGTGGTTTCCCTTGTCCTCCACTACATCTTTGCTGAGGTGGCCCGGGCGTTCGTTATGGCTTGGGTGGCCCGTTTTCGGCACACCATAAATAATAAATTTAATTTTTTATTATTATTATTATTATTATTATTACTACAATGATAAGACATTCACCAAGGGACTGTACCTTTTACGGAAAAGGGTTTTGGGATAACAGTTCCGGTTTACGACAGTTCCGGTTTACGGCAACACTTGTTTAATTGAAGTGGAGAGTAAAGCCGACTCGACCCATCTCCGTCTCTTGTCTCGTCATTTACCGCACTCCACATAGGTATATACGTATTTACATGCATACATATTTATATATATTTATTTATTATATACGGAGACCACCAGACCTCCTCGAAGCAACGAAAGTGGTCTATTAACTTCAAGAAGGGCCGGTGAGAATAGGGATATAGTGCCATACCGTCTATATGAATTTCATTCATTTCCAAGAGGATGGTCAATGGTCAGATACAGATCTCGTAATAACAATAATTTATATAGATGTAACGAAAAAGGATGTAATGATAACGCCAAGAAAATAAAGGCTACATGGTTATAATAATTTAAATATAATTAAATTATAAAGCATATAACGAGACAACGAGACGATCTAGTTGTGGGCCAGCAGAGGCTGCATTTGAACCGAAATCGGCCTATAACCTTATACATATAATAGTCTAACTCTATATGTCAAATGTATGATATGCCGTAGCCTGTAGGCCTACGTGTAGGCTAGTTCTTTATATTATAAATATTTAAATATTGTTATACCTGAACCACATTCCCCATAGAAAAAGCACACTGTGTTACTTGGTGTTACAACCCTCTTTGTTGATTGGATTGGTGGAAGTGGATTGTCAATGGTCAGATAGGCCTACAGATCTTGTAATAACGATAATAGCTACATGGTCTACTTATAATATTATAACTAAATAATTGTTTATTTATTTATAGATAATATATATTTTCATATTTTATTTATTCAATATTAAACCAATGCATTTCAATCAGGAGTTTATTTTCGACTCCAGGGGGGCGGGCTGCGCAGGATTCGTGAAAACAAAAATCAGATTTATCCGATTTTTAAATCTGGTCTCACACCAGATTGTAGTAAAACTGCCCACAGCGGAAAACACATTACAATAACGGCTCTAAACATGTCACATGCCTATGTTTTTTTGGCCTATTCTTTTCAATGGGCCTGCGTCCGCGTCACGTGACTGCCATGGTTGCTATGCTGGTTGCCATCTACCCCCTGCTATCTTTCAATTTTCCACAGTTTAGACTTGCAATTAATAAGTTACTTTTGAAATCAACTTGACACATTTTTTTAATCACTGTCGAATAATTACGTCACTCTGAGAGATGCATATTTGGTAGTGACACAGCCTTTAATCTATTCGTGAAAGCAAAACATCAAGCTCATTGATTGAATGAGGCAGGGTTATTTGAAATAATTCATTAAGATATCATGTGTGAGAGGTCATTCCTCCCCCTGAGTGTGTATTGACTATTTCTGGTGATTGAAATGCTCATTGCAAGCTTCCTATTTATGTCTAGTGTACCCCTACTGTCCACAAGCACCCCCCCCCCCTCCCCATATGGATATGGACAATTGTTGTCATGCCATAGTGGTGGTGGTGTCAAGAGGGCATTCAAATATACTACAATGATAAATTAGGATCAATTAGGCTGATACCCTAAAGGAAGTGATGCAATAGGTAACTTCTGAGTTAAGGACAGTAACAAGTAAGCTATACACCTGGGGTCTCTTTTATATCAACGGGGGTCTCAAAAGATATACGATAGCATTGAGCATACGATCATCAACTTTGGGATTCCAGTCCTACAAGAACTTACTACTTAAAGTTATGAGAGAAATTCACATGAACTTTTTGTTATCTCGTAAGGGGCGTGGTGCCGGCTCCCTCTGACCTTTTGACGCCAGACTTGTCCACAGGGCAGCTGTATCTACACACCTTAAAGCACAAATTTACACCTCCATCCCACCAAAAATGGGGACCAGGGGCCGTATTCACAAAGGATCTTAGGGCTAAAAGTAGGTCCTAACTGGCGAATTTAGGAGTAACTCCTAAAAATAATGGGCGTGTCACTCTTAAATTTAGGACTCCTAACTTTTTTCACTAAGAGCAATTCACAAAGTATTTTAGGACTAAAAGTAGCACCTAAGTCTAGGAGAGCTTAAAAGTCCTCAAGAGGACTCCTAACTCAGTAAGACCTATTCACAAAGAATCTTAAAATGCCTGCGAGACGAAATGTTAGGGTATTCAATTTATTGTGGAGTTAATGCGCGATGCAATGACATCCCCGACTAACAGGAATAATCCGATTAGTCCCGAAATAAAATGTTATAAAGTTATAAAGTTATAAAAAAAAATATATAACTTATAAAAAATAAAAATAATTGCGCCATCAAAAGACGAGGACGTGTTCGTCAATAGGAAGAAAGTGCATTCCATCAACACGCAGGTTGTTTTTGATGCAAATTTTAACATAGCCTACTGGATGTTGTTGCAAAGTGGCCTGGATCTTCAGCTACCCATGATTCGCGCATTTTAATGGTGAGCGGTCTGAGGCAGCTTTTTGAGATGTACCAGTTGGGTGTCACTTGCTGGGTGACAGTGACTATCCATGCAAGACGTGGCTCTAGACACCCTACCTCAATCCACAACCGGGAGCACAGTTAAATGTAAGTGATTACGCTTAGTCCTATGCGTTAAACACATCGTATTGGCTCTTTGCGAGCACACAAACATACACGAAATGTTGTGGAGAGAGGAATTGGGCAGATGAAACGTCGGTTTCATGTCCTCCACGGCGAAATACGCCTCACCCCAGAGAGGGCAAGCACAGTAATCACTGTATGTGCCATTCTACACAACCTCTGCAAGCGGAGGAACATTCCACAGCCAGACGACGACGATGATGATGATGATGATGATGGCGATCAACATTACAAGGAATTTGGCCGTGTGGAACCGAGTGGACAGGCATTTAGGGATCACTTTGAAAACACATTTTAGGTAAACACCTTGGCACAAATCAGTCAACACTTGGGTAGTTCGTAACATTTATTTTCTTTTACGTATTTTTATTGTTTGCTTTCTCTCTCTCTTGAACGTGCAGGCTACAACGTCATTATCGTGGTCTGCACAAAATTGTCATCATGCGTGTATTCTGCTAACTGCACTATAACTACTTAATAGGAATTCATTTCTAGCCTGGGCTATTTCCTTGTTTTTCGGTGATTCAGTGGGCTCGTCTGAACAACCAATCACCGAACTGACAGCTTCTAAACTCGTGCACGAGAATTGACGTAATCCATAGCAACGGCGCGTCACTCTTAGTTCACTCTTTGTGATTTATCCTTAGTAAGAGTAGGTCTCAGCGGCTTTGTGAATAACTTTTAAGAAAAAACTCCTACGTAAAATGTTTTAGGGCGAGTTAGGAGCACTCCTAGCGGTAAGATAAAATGCTTTGTGAATACGGCCCCAGAAACGTACCTGTCTTATTCACATTTACCTTACCGTTGGAGGTCACGCCCCTTTTCCCGCCTTTTCAAGATAGCTCGAGATGCCAAAATGTATATGCACATTTCCCGGGGTCCCGAGAACGACATATCCGAGATTTGGATTTCGAGACCTTAGAAAGTTTTCCAAAATTGACTGTTTTTTGGACAAAGCCTCTCAGAAGTGCTGCCTGCAAGACCTAATGATTCAGAATGTGGTTGAAAGACAGTTTTTGAGATAGGAAGGTCCTACCGCCCTGAAACTTGACTACCTTATTCTAAGTAAGTAAGGACAAGTGCTTTATTCATCCCTTTTTAGGGGGAAATTCTTTCTCTGCATTTAACCCATCCGGGTAGCCGGTGAACACATACACATACAGAGGTCCACACACGTGGGGTACACACGTGGGGTACACAAATACAGGTGCACACGCAGGTACACACATGCAGTTACACACATGGGGGTACACCGGCACTCCCGGAGCAGTGGGCCGCCGCGGTGCAGCGCCCGGGGAGCAGGGGGGTTTCAGGTGCCTTGCTCAAGGGCACCTCATCCGTGGAGGTTCGGGATTCTAACTGGCCACCTTCCGGTTACCAGTCCTACTCCTTAACCAGTAGGCCACGGGGCATAACTGGGACCATAACTGGGAACCCACACCGAAACTTGGCCCTCTCTGACCCCGAGGGCAGGGAGGAGGTCTGAGGTTTTGGGTCAGGGTAAGGGGTAGGGCTGGCTTTTTTCCAGAGACCCACAATTTTCACAGAATAATCCCAAGATACACCCTGGTTGAAGTTCTAATGGACAAGATTCGATCTTTTGTCAACTAATTTAGATTAATTTCCAGCAATGGCTTGTTGCCAATGCGTTTCAATGGAGCATTCGGTGATGCTGAGCCTTTCCTGTAGGGCTGGAGCCCCCAGTTGATAATCGTGTGTGTTCTTTGAGACCCTCTAAAGAGATCCCAGGTCTATAGCTTACTTGTTATGGTCCTCGCCTCAGTCACCTATTGCATCACTTCCTTTAGGGCTTCGGCCTCCTAATTGATCATTGTAGTGTATTTGAATGGCCTCTTTCATATATATGACACCACCGCCACTGGGACGTGGTAACAATTCTCCATATCCATATGGGGAGGGGGGGGGGGGGGTGCTTGTGGACAGTAGGGGTACACCAGACATAAATAGGAAGCACACTCAGGAATGACATCTCACACATGATAACTTAAAGGGGTAGTTCGGAATTTTGGACATAGGGCCTGATTCCCAAGTGAGCATTGGTATTCTATATCACTGGAGACAGTTTAACACATTTCATTCAGTCCTTCTAGTTGCAGAGTTCGCTCGTGCTAGGCTAGCGCACGGCAACGGGCAATGCTAGCCTGCTATTAAAAACAGTCTTACCCACTCCACAGTACACCCGAGGTAAATCAATTATAACGCCAGACTATAGATTTAAATGTCTGTGTTGATAGAATAATGTTAGAAATAAAACTAACCTTGCATCGCATGAATCATCGAGGGACTACTTTCTCAGCAGAAGCGGAATTTTACTATGCGCTGGTTAGGTTTGTAACCGAATCACGACAGAAGAACGTAAACAGAGAAGCGTGGGACAGAAGTGCAATTGAACGACTAGGCAACATGATGGTTCAGTGTGCTTTTAGAAATTGTAGAAATAAACGGTACAGATGGGCACCACAAAGTTTCCACCAATTTCCAGTGAGAGATCCAGAAAGGACTCAACTGTGGCTTGTTGCTGCTGGCTTGGACATCAAAACACCGGCTCGTACATGTACGGTTCGTTGGATACAACAAATTCCTCATAATCGTCTTCAAAAGCAGATGCATCGCTAACTCCTCCAAACGTGGGCATATCTTGTTAATTGAATACGCTTATAGAATTCCTTCGTTCACTGTACTCTGCGTTTGTAGCAATGACAGCGGCAGGTAACCTAGGTATCAGTCCGCCGCTGCCGTAGCCTACGTACAGGAATATAAACACTGCTGCTGAGACCCCGCAATTCCCTCAAAATACAATGCAATGCAAGGTTGGTTTTATTTCTAACATTATTCTATAAACAGACATTTAGATTTATAGTCTGTCGTTATAATTGATTTACCTCGGGTGTACTGTGGAGTGGGTAAGACTGTTTTTAATAGCAGGCTAGCATTGCCCGTTGACGTGCGCTAGCCTAGCACGAGCGAACTCTGCAACTAGAAGGACTGTATGAAATGTGTTGAAAACTGTCTCTGTGATATAGAATACCAATGCTCACTTGGGAATCAGGCCCTATGTCCAAAATTCCGAACTACCCCTTTAATTAATTGTTTCAAATAACCCTGCCTCATTAAATCAATGAGCTTGGTGTTTTGCTTTCACTAATAGGTTATGGGCCTAGGCTGTGTCACTAGAAAATCTGTCCATGCGCATCTCTCCCGCATCTGTCCATGCACGTAACTAGACACCAGACAGTGATTTTAAAACAAAGTCTAAAGTCTATACTGTGTAAAATGGAAAGATATTCCAAGGTGTCCCTCTATTTCCTAGCCAGCGGACCCTAGTTTACGACAAAAACAACACAATTGACGCACCCTTGACGTCGTTAACGTGGCTTAGTGCAGAGATGTTTGATCTCATGAAGTCGTTTGCAAAGTAAACGGTGCATACATTGTGTACATTAATGTTTCTCATCAAAGCATCCCGCTCCTAATACAGGAATCTAGAATCAATATGTTTGGGGGTTAGTTCAGAATATTCTGCATATAACATGAACATGTATTAAATGCAGGATATATGCGTGGATGTTACAGAAAATGAAATAATGGCCATAGTTCATAAAGAAGTGCACATGGATGTGATGTATACGATAACTGTGGGAAAGGGGGGTGGGGGGTGGAAGGGGGCGGTTGATGGCAACCACCATAGGATTGTTGTTTTGACGAATCCTGCGCAGCCCGCCCCCTCTTTGAAAATAATCTCCAGATTGAAATTAATTGGTTTAATATTGAAATAATTAGTAGTACACCATGTAGCTATTATCATTATTTAACAAGATCTGTATCTGACCATTGAAAATACACTTACACCAATCAAATCAACGAAGAGAGTTGTAACACCAAGTAACACAGTGTACTTTTTCTATGGGGAATGTGGTTCAGGTAAAACAATATTTAAATATTTAGAATATAAAAAACTAGCCTATACGTAGGTCTACAGCATATCATACATTTGACATATAGAGTTAGACTATTATATGTATTAGGTTATAGGCCGAATTCGGTTAAAATGCAGCCTCTGCTGGCCCACAACTAGATCGTCTCGTTGTCTCGTTATACGCTTTATAAGTTAATTATATTTAAATTATTATAACCATATAGCCTTTATTTTCTTGGTGTTATCATTACATCCTTTCTCGTTACATCGATATAAATGATTGTATTAACGAGATCTGTATCTGACCATTGACCATCCTCTCGGAAATTAATGGAATTCATATTGACGGTATGGCACTATATCCCTATTCTCGCCGGCCCTTCTAGAATTTACGTAATAGATCACTTTCGTTGCTTCGAGGAGGTCTGGTGGTCTCCGTATACAATAAACAAATATATATAAATATGTATGTATGTAAATAGGTATATATACATACCTATTTATTTATATTTATTTATTATTTACGGAGACCAAGAGACCTCCTCGAAGCAACAAAATAAATAAATATATAGGCCTATCTATAAATATGTGTATAGATATATCTATTTATTTATTTATAGATATAAATACACATACATATATAGATATTTATTTCGCTATGTATAGATGTTTATTTATTTATTTATTTATTATGTAGGCCTACGGAGACCACCAGACCTCCTCAAAGCAACGAAAATGGTCTATTAAATTCAAGATGGGTGCATGGACGACAACAGGGAACAGAGTGTCAATATGAATTTCATTCATACAAATATATATATATATAGGCTATGGTCATTTCACGGATCCCTGTGAGACCAGGATGACTCAGTCGTTGAGACGGGGATCTGTGTGTGTGTGCCACGGAATATGAGTGTCATTAACTTGCATTGGAGCAAATTCCGTTGGCATATCACAGACAATTTAAGTGATTCCGTGATGCCACCATGGAATTTGAGTTACAGTAAGCGCCTGTGGTCGACTCGGTCGTTGATACGGGGATCTGTGTGTGTGCCACGGAATATGAGTGTCATTAATTGGCATTGGAGCAAATTCCGTTGGCATATCACGGACAATTTAAGTGATTCCGTGAGGCCACCACGGATTTTGAGTTAAGCGCCCGCGATCGTTCATCGAAGTGTCTTATGTTCGAAATAGTGTATAGTGTGCAGGAGCAAGTGTGTTGCAGAAAGGAGCAAGTGTGTTGCAGAATAGCAACTAAAGTGCAAAGCAGTGCTGTTGTTTAAGGCCTAGTAACAAAAACTTCAAGTTGTGTTACTTTGGTCTAAGCATGTGTCTATACTTTTCATAGGCCAACAAAAGAAAAAAAAGAATATAAATGAGGTGAAACAGATCTACATGTAAATCAGTATGTATCCCACCTCCACTCCTGATCAGGCCAAAGGACCATATCAACAACACAGTAAGGCAAGGCAAGGCATATTTATTTGTATAGCACATTTCATACACGTTCTATTTTTTGTGTGTATACAATCGAGAAAAACTGTAAGGTAGTGTTGTGTTACTTTGGTCTAAGCATGTGTAGTGTTCAAGCAATTGGTGAAAACTATGACGTGAATTGTGATCCTGTTAACATTGATGCTTTATGATAATGATTTCAGGCTCTGGAACTCCCTCCCCCCACACATAAAACAGTCAGACACCATTACAACCTTCAAGTCACAACTCAAAACTCACCTGTTCAAACTCGCACACAACGTCTAACTGATCACTGTTTTGATTGTTTTTTTTGTTTTGTTTTGTTTTGTCTTGTTTTTGTTTTTTTTATTTCTTATTGCGTATGTTAATTTATTTATTTATTTTTTCCACAATGTCTTGTTTTTTTTTTAAAAAAATGTATGATGACTATATGCTGTGTAAGGTGACCTTGGGTGTCTTGAAAGGCGCCTCTAAATGAAATGTATTATTATTATTATTATTATTATTATTGTTTAATTTAAAAGTTTTTGTTTCACTCAAACTCATAATAAGATATCTGACTTTACAATATTTGTCTTATAATTTATACAGCAATGACTTTGGATAATTAATAAATACTGTGGCATCAAGTTCAGTGGTGCACTAAACAAACCCTTCCACTTGCAGATGTTGTTTAAACACAACCTGACAGTGGAGGGACAGAAGGGAGACGTAAACATAACGTACAACAGATATTGTATTAGCAAAATATTAATAAGAGACATGGACACACACAAACACACAGATATACACAGACATAGACACACAAACACACACACACACACACACACACACATAGATGCACACACACACGCACACACACATGTGTGTGTGCGCACACACACACACACACACACGCTTTTATGGAACCTAACCGGATATTTTAGCCAATGACTAAGTATCATTCCTTCATTCATAACCAATGAGCTGTGAGAGATCAGAAAGACACATGCACACACACACACGCACACACACACACACACACACACACACACACACACACACACACACACACACACACACACACACACACACACACACACACACACACACACACACACACACACACACACACAGATCATCATCGGATCCTAACGGGATTCCTGATGAGTTGTCTAATGTAGAAGGGTAGCTAACCACCACCCTATGACCCCCCCCACACACTCACACACACACACACACACACACACAAACACACACACACACACACACACACACACACACACACACACACACACACTGAAGGGGGACACGGTGTGATAATACATGGTTACCAATCTAGCTCTAGCTGCCTGACTGCTCCTTGACTGAAGACATCACCATAATAACTTTATCAGAGCGTTGCAGTCTGGGGGAGGGGGGGGGGGGGGTGATGTGCGCATGAAAAATGGAAGTGAGGGAAAATAAAGAGGAGGGGAATGAGGAGGAGATAAATACAATAGGAGAGAATGAAAAGATAAATTCGAAGAGACAAAGAAAATAAAGCGAAGAAAGGAAGCGAAAGGATGTTGGAGAGGCTGCTGATAAACGGACAG
>NC_082391.1:8300204-8537704 GCF_031168955.1 Gadus macrocephalus | reverse complement strand
GGTGTGAATACAAACAATCGAACTCTGGTGCGGACCAAACAGCCAGTCTGAGACCCAGCCGGAGAGGTGGTCTCGATTCGCTTCCAAATGAACCCTGGTGCGGTTCGCTTAAGGTGTGAACGCGACCGCGCTCGGTCCGACCCAGTACAAAAAATAAAATGCCTTTTTGGATACAACAGGCTCCCATTGCTGCTTGTTTATGTATATTGTTTGATTAGCACGGTAAATTCAAAGATCAACCTCACGTTATCAGACCGGCATCACGTTATCGAACCCGTTAAAAATCAGTCTTGGCTCAACATGGAGCGAAGGGGAGACAACATGTCTTTTGGATATTTGGGCAGACGACACAGATAAAGTATGTTGGAGAACACTTATGAAAATTCCGATGCATTTAATACATTCAGTACAAGGATGGGGGGGAAGGAGTTTGAGCGGTCCGCGGAGGGTATCATAAAATCAACGTTATGCCAAAAGCCTCTGATGCTCCAAAAGTACTGCAAATGTTTGTAACTTTATGAAACCAATCAGTATAAGCACAACAAGGGCAGCACTCTGAATCTCCATAATCTCCATAGTTTGTTTGCTTTGTTTTCTTTGTTTACTTATTTTTTTATGCCTTACCCTGTGTTACGCCACCCCCGACCGTCTTGTCCAATGATTGAACGATATATGCACACACGTGCGTTGTTGACAAATTATCTTAGTGTTGCGGAAAATTCCAATGTGAAAGGAACTGCACCAAATCAAAAAATAAACATCGCGTTTTGGTCCGGACCAAAGAGATCGAACTAAGGACTTTCCTGGTGGGAAAACGCCCTTAGACACTAGGACTGAGACACTGAGACACTTAGACACTGGGACACTGAGATAGAGACACTAGGACACTGAGTAAAGGAAGAGAGAAGATCAAAGGCACAGAGAGAAGTAAGAACAGAGAAAAGAACAGAGTGAGAGCAGAAGATGAGAAGGCATGAGGACAATGGAGGAAACAGAACATTTAGGAGGAGGAAAAAAAATTGCTTGTTTTCTGGTTATCCCATCATACACACATACACACACACACACACACATTTGCACACACACACACACACACACACACACACACACACACACACACACACACACACACACACACGCACACGCACACACACAGATACACACACATACACACATGTGTATCTGTACATATACACACTAGTCATACAACTGATATCATATCCAACATAAACTAAGATGTATTAAAATTATAGCCAAAACGTATGTTACATTAAGCATCAAGATAAGAGAGAGTAATGGTTGTGGAGAGACACAGGTCAGATATCCGCAGCATCGTCTCTGAATACACACAACTCGTATCTCGTCTCCATGAGATACGGCAACACAAACGCCTTCATGCGCTTTAATTATTCTGGGCAGTGTCTCTTCAACACTCGAATATATAGACGTGCAAACCGATAAATACCCATATAAATGAAATCTGACACTAGACAATATAACCTTTCTGTACAAATACGCTTATACAATGACGTGCTTATTGTGTTGTTTTCAGCACATTATTGCTTGGGTCGAGTAGTTTGAATTTGCCACACATTATCAAAATAAATGGTCAATAGCAAGTAGGGTATGGCCTAGCTGGTATTAACTCTCAATGATAACATCACAGTCCCCCATTTGTATTTTAGCATCTCATTTTGCTCAGGTGTAAGTTTACTGAAGTGTTAGGATTTCTGTACAGGCCCACAACGCATTTTTAAAAAAATAGATCAGTAGAAATGATTAAGAAAGTTGTTGTCAGCTCTTGTAGGTGTTCACATTCACAAGTTTCAGACGTTATCTACACTGAACGGGCATTTTCAATCATTCTCAATCCTCTGGACTCATTAATGTCTTTACATGTTCCATGATCACAAAAAATAAACACTGGCGTATTCTGTAATCTTTTGAAAACCTTTCTACAACAATACACTTATAAGTTATTAGGCAATTACAGGTAGAAAACTTGAGAGTTGGATTAAGGGCACATGCATTCATATAAATTTTGTCCGGCATAATACGTTCTATTTAATTTATTATGTTTTGAAAACGTTCAAAACAAAACTTTCATTTTGATGTGGTTGCATTTGTTTGATTTACATTTGATTTCTTCCTTTATTATCTGCATACATAGATTTTATGTAAAGATTTTGATGGATCATTTCTCTGCCTTCTCTTTTGCCAGCGAGAAACCAGACCTTGTGTTTACCTCAACTGACTCCCTCTGAGACCACGAGAACAGAAGCACACAACCTTTATATTAAGAGTAAAAAATGATGTTGCAGAGTGGAGAAAATAGAGGCCGTGTCAACTCAGACCGAATAGAGGAGATGTTCACAAACCGCTCACCGTTTGCAAAATTGAATTGAACTGACAGTTTTTTCCAGCCACAAACCATTTTATATTGTTTACGGCTTTATGAGTTCAGCTAACCCTTCTGTGGGCATCTCTGTGAATCAGAGTGTTTGTCTATTTGTGGCTGTGGGTGTAAGTGCTGTGTGTGTGTGTGTGGGTGTGTGTGTGTGTGTGTGTGTGTGTGTGTGTGTGTGTGTGTGTGTGTGTGTGTGTGTGTGTGTGTGTGTGTGTGTGTGTGTGTGTGTGTGTGTGTGTGTGTGTGTGTGTGTGTGTGTGTATGTGTGTGGTTGAGGCTGATAGATGTTGACAGCTGCGGAGAATCACTTTCCTGTTGTTAAAACAATAGATTGACCCTGTGGCCCCCCGGTCCCCCGGCCGCCAGGAGGTTAGGGGAATAGCGGGGCCAGGAGAGGAAGAGGAGGGGAGAGAGAGGACCTGAACAAAACCATCACCATGTCCTATATGTGCCCTATACACACACACACATCGACCTACATGCTCTCCTACACGCACACCTGCACCCACTAACTGTTCCCTATATCTCTGTCTGCATAAACAGAGCATCTACGGAACAGCGAGGAGAACCTGTGAAGGGATATTATAATATCGGGATTAGCAAGAAAAGCGAGAAGATGGTGAAAATTATGCAGGAGAGACACCATAAAAGAAAAAGTTCTTTCCTCGTGACAACATATTGATTTTTTATCCTATTATCCTATCCTATTATTATGATAGTTAATATGATCATTAGTATTATTGTTATTATTATTGTGATTATAATTATTATTATAAAAGCTATGGAGTAGATACAGCTTCAGTATATTCAGACCCTGGTAGCAGCAGTAGTTTCTTTATTGGTATGTCCAGCAGTTAAAGCTCTCTGCTCTCACACTAGTGAATGTTTCAAACCACAAACAGTAACAACTGCACCAGCAGCCGGCTGCCGGGCTATGCATACTAGGAACACGCAAAAGCTCAAGATTGACCAATTGAACACACATATGCTGCGCCTTTATCTTACTTTGTACTGCATTTGGCTTATGCCTGAATGTGTATTGTGTATCAGTAGGTCTGTATGTGTTATAGATGATATAAGTGAGTGTTTCATTGGCTATGTGCGCGTGGTCAGTGGCATTTTGACTACAATGTTCATGTGTGCGTGTCAATGAGTAAAGTGCAGAGGTGAGGGGTTATTCACATAGAGAGTGCCAGCAGTAATTTAGAACAAGTAGAGCAAATCTCTGACCCTCTCCCTCCCCCCTCCCTCCCTCCCTCCCTCCCTCCATCCCTCCCTCTCTATTACACAGACTAGCAAGCAACTGATTGGTGGAGATTACTACAACATCCTGCCTGTCTCAGCAATACATCTGACAGGGTGTGTGTGTGTGTGTGTGTGTGTGTGTGTGTGTGTGTGTGTGTGTGTGTGTGTGTGTGTGTGTGTGTGTGTGTGTGTGTGTGTGTGTGTGTGTGTGTGTGTGCGTGCGTGCGTGCGTGCGTGCGTGCGTGCGTGCGTGTGTGTGTGTGTGTGTGTGCGCGTGCGTGTGTTTTTGGTCAGTCGTGCCCCATCAACCAAACTGACCTTTCTACTTTGTAACTGTTATTCTACTATAAAAAAAAAAGCACACAAGTGAAACGGACATGGTAGCACCTTCTTGTAAAATCTTCCAGCTCTTAAACCTTCCAATGAGATATTAAGCTAAGTTATTCCAGAGAAGGACCTAAAGTCCAAACATAGTTGAAGACTTAACGTTCAGATAGCAACCCTGCAGTGTCCTGCTGTTGGCTGCCCCCATTACCATAACACCAGTTATGACACCTTTTCACCTCCACATCGTCTCCTCATCCCGCTCATCTTCTCCCTATGCTCCTCTGATTATACGTTCTCTCCTCCTCCCGTCTCCTGCATCTCCTCCTCTTCATAGCGGTTGAACCTTTACATCAAACACATGTTGTGATGGAGTCCAACTCTCTTCTGCTGTGTCCGATCCTTCCCTTCCTTCCCTCTCTCTCTCTCTTCTCTTTCCTTCCCTCCCATCATTCTCCTTCCCTCCATTAGAGTTGACCCCTATATAAAACAGCAGTCTGCACTGACAGACTAAACTAATGCCATTCATCATCCGCTTGCTCCTCTAACCCCACTCACTCTCTCACACACACACACACACACACACACACACACACACACACACACACACACACACACACACACACACACACACACACACACACAACCCCCCCCCCCCCACACACACACACACACACACACACACACACACACACACACACACACACACACACACACACACACACACACACACACGCACACACAAACGCAGTCACTCACACAAGCAGGTACAAAAAAATCACACACATACACACACACACACGCGCACACACACGCCAAACACTTTTATGAAGGGACAGACTTCTCTTGACTTTCTAGTCAAGTTAATTTAATAATTTATCCACACACATACACAGACACACACACACACACACACACACACATACACACACATACACACACATATATGCATGCACACACAGACACACACATGCACACACACAGGCGACCACACTGGTGGTCTTCTCCAGGCTTCTAGTGAGCAGAGCAGCAGTGTACTGCAGTAAAATGGGATCAAATCCGAAAACTGTGAGCACGTTGTGTTTGTGTAAGAGCATGACACATACGCACACACACCCCCAAATTTGGCATGTTTCTTAGTCACCCAATGAACTAGGACTTATTCATATCAACGCTTTGTATTTTCCTTCTCTTTGCTGTCTTCAAGGAGAAGCCCTGATTCCACTTCAGGTAAAGCCTGGCCTGGCTGGCTGACAGCCCCAACCTGAGGACAGGTGGTTAGGCTCAGTTTGCAAAAGAAATGCGTCAAATTTAGATATAATTACCAGTCATTACATTCATGGATAAATTGTGTTTTCATCAATTCAATATAAAGTTGTAAAATTCCTTTAAATCAGTGTAGTGATACAATTTCTTTGTGACACTGATGATAATTTGTTTATCTTACACTCATCTTCCATTACAATGAGCTTCACAGGGTGTCAAACCCTAACCCAACTCCTGCTGTTGTTTCGTTAAATACAAAGAGGCCTCCTTGCTTTGTTAAGAATGATTCTGAAAGTAATGGCTCCTTTATTTTCTCTCCCTGCTCCTTCTCTCCCTGCTCCTCCTCTCCCTACTGCCCCCCGCCCTGCTCCTCCTCTCCCTGCTCCTCCTCTCCCTGCTCCTCCTCTCCCTGCTCCTCCTCTCCCTGCTCCTTCTCTCCCTGCTCCTTCTCTCCCTGCTCCTCCTCTCCCTGCGCCTTCTCTCCCTGCTCCTTCTCTCCCTGCTCCTCCTCTCCCTGCTCCTTCTCTCCCTGCTCCTTCTTTCCCTGCTTCTTCTCTTCCTGCTCCTTCTTTCCCTGCTTCTTCTCTTCCTGCTCCTTCTCTCCCTGCTCCTTATCTCCCTGCTCCTCTCCTCCCTGCTCCTCCTCTCTTGTTGTCGTCAGCAATTAAGAAGGTGTAGCATTCATGCAGCTGTGGTTCAGTGATGATAATCAACATGATAATGCCTTATGCATACGTGGGATTGGCAGGTAAGATGGATCCTGCTTGTGTGTGCCGATGTATCGCTCAGTACATGTTTGTAGCTTTCATGACTGTCAGGGGCCGACCGCAAAGCCACTCCAACCCAGCCAACCAACTCTTCCACCAAGGGCCATTTCCTCCTGTGAGCAATTGAGTGCCTTCCCATTGATCCCCACAATGTTTCTCACAAATCATCTCTCATTCGATCGATGGAGAAATCTCCTGGAAAATTCATTTTAAGATGCTGTATTGTGTTTGGCTTGGTGAATGGGAGCTATTGAATGTTTAGTTGATTAATTGGGCTAGTTTAAATTTGACGGTGGATAGCTTTATTAAGACGTTGGCCGGTGTAAATCAAGAGGCTGTGCAGTTTGTGCTGGGAATGAGTTGAACTCGGCATGGTGCAATGGGCGAGATAAATCAGCAATTGGATTTGTATTTTTACAGCCGGTAATAATGAGGCCAAGCCAAGACTTCCATTATGAAGGATAATTTGCATCTGACAGGCTGAATACGATATGAATGTCTGTCAATCCGTCCCGTTCTATGTCTGGTCATTCTTCTGTCTGTCTGTTATGTTTCTGCTGATAATAGAGTAGATATTGATTAAATATGAAACGATAGGCCTGTCAATCATCTGATGGTGTGTTTGTGTGTGTGTGTGTGTGTGTGTGTGTGTGTGTGTGTGTGTGTGTGTGTGTGTGTGTGTGTGTGTGTGTGTGTGTGTGTGTGTGTGTGTGTGTGTGTTTGTGTGTGTGTGTATGTATGTGAGTGTGTGTATACGGGTGATAGAGAGGTCAGGGTGTAGAGCAGTGGTCAGCAGTATCTCTCCACAGTGACCTGGAGCGTAATATTTTATTATTCTGAATGATAACTCAGACATTACCCTTTTATGATTGTACATTATATACAGTAGGAAAACCTTTTATAAGTCTGTGAACACATGGTAGCAAGGGTCGCCAAAAAGGGTTGCACAGAACTTAAACAAGCAGGAACTCAAACCACAACAAACCTTGAACTAAACAGAATCCTTTAACTCTCTACCTCTACCATGTGTGTTTAATGGTTACAATTCCTGGTTTCAAATGCATTTTCTATTTTTATTTAATCCTACAATCATTGCCACCATAAACCGTTTTGACTTTGGATCCCAAAAGTGGCCCAGTTGCATCTCTGCTGCTCACCTGTATTGATCTCATTAAGTATGAGCTGGCCTTCATTCTGCAGCTCCTCCTGCTGAATAGACTCCACAAATATAAAACGGGTTCATCTCCCTTTTTCCCCTTACAACATTTAGCTGTTGACCTAGCAAGTTCTTCCGATTATTTTTGTTTTCAATGCTATATATCTATGTAAATGTCTCACCCAAAACATGACCCAACCCTGAGGACTCTTGGAAACTAATTAGCAAAATCCTTTCCCACCTTTAGTTGTGGACTATAGATAGCAATGACCTCCAAAAAAAAACACCCAAACCCACATCCACACATAGTGAGGGGATGATTGTGTGTGTGTGTGTGTGTGTGTGTGTGTGTGTGTGTGTGTGTGTGTGTGTGTGTGTGTGTGTGTGTGTGTGTGTGTGTGTGTGTGTGTGTGTGTGTGTGTGTGTGTGCGTGTGTGTGTGTGTGTGTGTGTGCGTGCGTGTGTCTGTGTGTGGCATATGTTTGTGTGTGTGCGTCTGTGTGTGTGCATTTGTGTGCGTGTGTGTGTCTGTGTGTGGCGTATGTGTGTGTGTGTGTGTGTGTGGGTGTGTGTGTGTGTGGTTCAGTGTGTCAGTGAAGGGCACGCCGCTGAAGGTTTGTCTTTCCGTTGGTGTTTTAATTCTGAGCTGGATTGTGGAGTAGATAACAGGATGTTATCACAGCGGCAAGATGACAGAGTGACACCAGGAGTAACAGAAGAGATGAGGGAATAGAGGAAATAGACAGATATAGAGCATAAGGACACTGGAAGACTTTGTGTTGAAACTTTATTCAACACAAAGCGATTGGGTTGAATCAAGTTATTTTAATGGTTTAAATATAGTTGTCTTTGTTTCCTTTTTTGATTCAGCCATACTTCTATTTCTGAATAACAGATAATATCTCAAGGAGTAAGACTTTTTATATTGAATAACATTTTAACAGCTGCTTCTCTAATCAGCTTACTTGTTTGGTTACACAAAAACAATGGTTTCTACTGGTGCTTAATCCATTCTAGGAGACGGATCCTGTAGGATGGGGACCGCAGACCTGCTGGCAGAATGCACCGAGTCCCCTGTGTCCGAGGCCAGAGAGATACATGATGAGGTGAGTCAAGGTAGAGAGGAGAGGGCAAGGGCAGATAGGGAGCGATAGAGAGAGAGAAGATGACAATGAGATGAAAGTGTGTTAAGAGGATTAGTAGAGCAGAGGTCGTGCTCTGTCGCAGTTAACGTGCACACACAAACACACACACACACACACACACACACACACACACACACACACACACACACACACACACACACACACACACGTGGTAGTATGGTAGCAAGTTATATGAAATAGCTAATAATGGATGTGTTGTACTCTTAAAACTGTTTATTTTATTTATATTAGCAAAAGGTGATTTTCTCTGAATTTAAGGGCTTGAAACGATTTTTATAAATGTATAAGAACAGTACATTCATTTATTCCTCATAATTTGTGTTGAGAGGAACTTAAATGTAAGCAGCACCCAGGTGGAACTGTTGTCACTTAAAGGTTGGGTATGGAATTTGCTTTTTTGGCCATTTTTGCAAAATTACTTGAAAACCATAACCCGCTTACAGCCACTGAGTTAGAAGTACTGACATGAAAATTAAACAAGTCAATCATCTGTGGAACGGGCAGGGCTCGAAAAACTCCAGCCAATCATTTCCAGCGCCACCGAGTTGCATTGGACAGTAAGTACGTCAATCAAACGGTCGTACTGCACTCCCCCTCCCCCGCGCCCCGCGCGCGACCCCTTCGTGCAGTACTCGTGACCCAGAGCTCGTGACCCAGAGCAAGCTCCTGTTTGTTGTTATCCTGCGGTAGCTACTGGAACTAGTTAATCCACATTTGTAGAGCAGTAGAAGACAATTTCCATGGCAGACAAGACGCCACCATCCCCACCACCACCACCACCACCACCACCACCAGCAAAGAGAAGGAAAACTCTTTTTCAGAGAGTAATTGATAATAAAAACGCTGAAAGAGAAAAACTGAAATCAAGAATAATCCTAGGCGCTGCTTTCGAACGTTGGCGGCAACTGAAGGACGAGAAGGGTCTAAAAACCGATGCTTGTGTGGCGGTTGACATAGTTTCAAAGTTTATACCGTTTATACTCGGTAATACCGGTGTTGAGACGAGTGTATTACTCGTTGTGAAAATGTCCACACCGCAGCAACCCTAGTGAAAACCAGGACTTCCAATACAATTATATGAAACAAACATTTTCTAAAAATAGTAATGATTTATGTGACCGTTTAATGGTTATAACATCTGGTGCAACCATAACCGCGGGAACGTATATTCTCAGCAGGGGGTGCTGGAAAAAAAAAACTCAGCCTGCACTTGACTCGCAACTCGTTACATTGATAAAAAAGATATATAGCAGCGCAGCTCAATTACACCAGTGCATGCGCGCACAGTTGAAAATCGATCGTTGTGTTCACTTCCTTCACACCATGGTTCACATCCAGCTGCTCACAGAACAAGTTTAGTGCACCACCGCTACCCTCACACTTTTTCATATAACCTTTTTTCAGCACTAGGTTATATGAGCATTAAATAAATGCTGCTTCTCAAAATGCCTTGGACAGCAGCGAGGATGACTCGCTTTGCCACGGGCCGAAACAGTTCGGAGCGACCACAGCCAGAGCGAACACAGCGGGGCAGAGGAGTGTCAGGAATAGTCTTTGGTGTACACATCAGTACGGCCTATTTGCACTACTGTTTAGTGGCAATGCAGTGTTTTATTCTATGCCTTTTTATTTTCGTATATTATTTCAATGAATACAATTTATTTATTCATAAAAACAAGATCTGGTCTTCAAATCTTTTTTCCAAATATAGGTTGTCTTACAATGGGGTTTGTATATATATATTCTGACCAATACGGTACAGCGGGCGCTCACATGACGTTAAGCATTTCCTGGTGCATAATGTGACGCTTCAGAACCTAAAATCCCGTTTCTCCCAGTTGACACGACAACACATAACCTGCGTTTTCAGAAATCTCCACTTTGGCCGGAGTTTTTAGAAATGATCGTTTTCTGTGATAACACAGGGCCTCGGACAGGGGGTGTTGCAGCACCCCCAGCACCCCTACTTCCCGCGGTACTGGGTGCAACTTACAGCTGAATGTAGTGCCATGTTGTTAAACGAAAACCTACGCTAGCCTGGCTCGCTCTCGCGCATCTCTGTTCGCGCTCGTGCATGATTGCGCGTCCAGGTACTTGGAATGGGTGGAGTCAGAGTCAGCGTTGAAGGAGAGGGGGTAGGACCATTTGAGTTGTGTATTTTCAAAATCTGCTGGCGTTTCGCAAATCCCATACCCAACCTTTAAGTAGTTGCCTTCCGGGTTGTTGTCAGACGGGAGCATATCTGCCCGCGTCCTCTGACGCAACTTGGATGACGAACTGAGCAGTCATGTCTTTACCTTCTTACCATTTTCTGTATATTACAGGTCAGTAGTTGGTTTAAGCTATAAAATGTCAACCTTCTAAAGCCTTGCTTTATATGTATAACTGTTGAAGAAGTTCGGGTCATGTTTTGTTGTGTTTCTAGCGAACTTATGGGTTGGGTATCGGATTTGCGAAACGCCAGCAGATTTTGAAAATACACAACTCGAATGATCCTACCCCCTCTCCTTCAACGCTGACTCTGACTCCACCCATTCCAAGTACATGGACGCGCAATCATGCACGAGCGCGAACACAGATGAGCGAGACCGAGCCAGGCTAGCTAGGTTGGAGTTTAGGGTTGTCTTCTAGTGCTAGGTCCAAATGTGGATTAGCTAGTTAGCTAGCTCCAGTAGCTACCGCAGGATAACAACAAACCGAAGCTTGCTCTGGGTCACGAGCTTTGAATACATGCACGAAGGGGTCACGCGCGGGGAGGGGGAGTGCAGTACGACCGTTGATTGACGTACTTACTGTCCAATGCCACTCGGTAGTTCTGGAAGTCATTGGCTGGAGTTTTTCGAGCCCTGCCCGTTCCACAGATGATTGACTTGTTTAATTTTCATGTAAGTACTTCTAATTCAGTGGCTGTAAGTGGGTTATGATAAGGATTTCAAGTAATTTTGCAAAAATGGCCAAAAAATAGAATTCCATACCCAACCTTTAAGAGACTTTAAAATACCGCCGTTGAGTACAATGGCAGGGGTAGGGAGAGTGGGGTAAAGTGAGACATTTTTTACATTTGCTCCCCTCTAAGCAAGCTAAAATGACATAGCAGTCAAATTTACACATTTCCCATTAATTCAGGATGTTTCCTAGCAATGGAAATTATCAGAATGTATTCAGGACGAAGGGCAGTGAAAATATGATTGTTTTATAAAAAGTGGTCTTGCGTCTCACTTTACCCCATCTTAGGGGTAAACTGAGACAGACCAGCGAAATCAAGGGGGTAAAGTGAATCAGCTGGGGGTAAACTGATCCACTTACTTTATCCACTCTGAAACTACCATAACAACACATGTTGTAACAGTTAGAATCCTGACAGCTCCTGTGTTTGGTTGCAAAGTTAAATATGACAATGTCACCCACGGACAGATCTGTGTTTCCTGGATCACTTCTCTCTTCGTCAGACGCATCATCAAGTGGGACAGGGACATCACCCTCCTCAGAGCTGCTAACTACGATTTTCTTTTTGGGTGCTTTCTTTTTCGGTTTTCCCTTTTCTTTGCCATTTTGCTTTTTCCCTGCCGGTTTCTTTTGACTTTCTTTATAAGCCTTTTCAATTGCCTGCTTCTCAGGAGTATCAGTTATGATGGCTGTCTTCACACGCTTTCGTTTGGTTTGTGTTCTGGGGGAACATTTGGGAAGTGGTACGATTTCGCGAGGAGACACATACCCAGGTCGGTTGGGAACACGTGGCACATCTGTCAGCTGGCGGGGCACAGCCATGTGGACCATCTGCAGCGGGTGGACCAGCTTCAGTGGGTGGACCATCCGGATCATCTGCAGTGGCAGGCTGCAGCTCAGGGTTTGGCCGGTCTGACACCATGGATGGTGCAAACGCTCCATCAGGGAAAATGTCTCGGTTATATGGGAAAATCCCATTGGACCTAAATCCAGAAGTGATGTTGCGTGGTGTCACTGCTGACATGAAGGCCTCATTCACAGGTCCTGCAATCTGGTAGATGGAGACTGTTTTTCCAGGGTTAGATCTCATCCACCCATCAAGAGCTTGGCTGTATTGGGTCTTGAACGGGCCATACAGGGTCACATCGAGAGGCTGCATGCGATGGGATGTGTGGGGAGGGAGAGTGAGCAGAACAATACCATTGCTCTTGGCTATTTCTACTGCTTTGAGTGAGATGTGAGCCTTAAGATTATCCAGGATAAGCAGCATGGGACGATCAGGGGTGCAGTTAGTGTGCTGTATCAGGGGATCAAGGAACTCAGGCCAGGTGTCTTCATTCATCCATCCCGTTCTGGTGGAGGTACTTTTGGCTCCTGGAGGTGCTCCTATCATGAAGTAGTCCTTAAACTTAACTCTGGGGAAGACAAACTAAGTGAGACCCTGTCTCACTTTACCCCGCAGCATTTGTCTCACTTTCCCCCACCACCACCATTTTAGAAAAAACGACCTCTCTTAGTAATTCAGGCTAATCTTCAGCTAGCATCATTACATGGTTTTATATGTTGGTAGTTCATCAACATGTATGATATAAGTTTTTCTACCTGAATCAATTAGATTTGGCACAACAGTTGATTAAGTTGACAGCAAGAAAATTTACTTTTACATGCAAAAAAAATATTTTTGTGAAAAAAAACATGCTTACCACAGCACCAGGAGGTTCTCTCCTTCATGGCCAAGGGGAAATGGAAGGGGCTTGAAAACATAATGGTCACATGACCACAAATGTGTACCATTGCCTAGATACAGGGGGTGTCTCACATTACCCAATGTCTCACTTTACCCCGTTCTCCCCTAAATACCGGAAGGCGCGAAACGGCAGGTCCCGAGCGGGCATGCCGCACAATTTAAGGTTTATTGTGTGTGCTTTGCACAGTGTTAGTTTTATTTGTGGTCTCCTGTACACTTGTTTAAACGGGAATATGAGTAAATTTAAAGGTTCATGGTTACAGATTTACAAGTTTGAAAGAATGTTTATATTAATGCATACTGTTTAAAGATAAAAATGTTACCGCTACATCCAGAGTCACAACTTGGTTTACTTTGTATTGAAAACGTTTAGCTTTCTCTAAGTAATACTTTTGTTTAATTTAAATGTGTGTGAATCTAGAATAATTGCCAACTGCATTCAAGTACAGTGGATTAATGCTGTTTATTGCACTATATTATTATTGGTGCCTTAACTCACTTAAACAGGTGAATGTAAATGAGTATGTGGTTCAAGTAGAGTTAAGTGGACTAATGGAGAATATTGAATGTACACGAGATAGAACATGAATGTGAATTAGAATAGGATGTACGATGTAGTTAATATTTGATGCACTTAAGCAGTTGAAGACTGAACAAGAGACACTCAGAGAAATGTTTGTATTTTATTTGTGAATTTGAATAGAGACGAATGGATGACGAATTGGATGACGAACTGAGCATTCGTGTCTTCATTGCTTCTTACCATTTTCTGTATATTACAGATTTCTTTATTGTTGCCGTGGCACCCAATCCTGGGACCCGTAATAGATTTATTGCAGGACTCAAACATATCATTCATTCTTAAAACTGAAAATCCCTGGATGGCTTACAACATAGAGGGTGCACTTACACTAGGCCATCTGGCCGTGGCCGTTGGCCGTTTTCACACCTAACCGTGCTCAAATGGCCCCATTGTTCTCTGGCCTGCACTCACACTAGGCCACCTGGCCGTGGCCGTTGGCCGTCGCAACCATAGACATCTTATATGATAGACGGAGCATCGAATGCTACCGCCTACTGGCGCTGACAAGACGCGGGGCCGCCATCTTGGAGTGGTCATCCGCTCCACTCAGTGTAATCCGTTTGGCTGGAGAAATGAACTGTCAGCGCATTAAATTAATCATACCTCACTGAATACCACAGATTTTCATGCGGTTTTTTGTCATACGTGTAGCTATGATAAAGGCCACATGGTTTGGCGTGTTTTATTATTCAATACCAATTATACCAATAGTACGGTAATGTTAAATCTTACTTGTGAAAAGTAATCCCCCGATTCCTATTGTGGATGGTCCGCCGATTTGAGCAGGAATACGCTGAACAGCCCGGCATCCTGTTTCTGCTGCTGTTGCTGCTCCCGGTTGACCACTCCAAGATGGCGGCCGTCGCGTCCCAGCAGCCGATGCTCCGTCTATGCTATAAGATGTCTATGGTCGCAACTGTGGCCTGGCCACGGTAGGCTCTTGTACATACGTCATCACGTCGTAACACGTCATCACCAAGCGTCTGCTGCATGGACCATAAAGTCTGCCGCCAGTCAGAGTTTTAACAACAATGTGTTAAGGGTTGCGGGTGCAGGCAGGCAGGCAGGCAGGTAGGACCCAGACGCAGACGGTTTAGGGAAAACTGCACTTTATTTTCGCCTAAAGGCTAAGGCAAGGAACCAGGGAACTCAGGTGACAACAGGGAACAGGGAACACGCAGGACGAACAACCACAATGACAGCACAAGGAACAAAGGAAAGACAAGGGCTTAAATAACAAACACAACGAGGAACAGCTGAGACACATTAGGGGAGGGAACAGTAATCAACACAGGAGGGAAACACACCAAAACACGACAGACCATGACACAATGGACGACAACACAGAGAACACACCAACAATTGAACCGCTTGACGCCATGTTTACCGTTTAATGGGAAAGAAGGCTCGTCGCCTTTATTATGTCCGTGGTCGTCGCATGGACTATACGTCATCCAGCTCAGGTTGCGTAGCCATGCGTGTGCACGTGTCGGCTCATTAGCATCTGTACCGTAGCAGCACACCTCTCCCAAGTGGCCAAATTGGCCTGGCCTGGCCAGACTGGCCACACTCACACTGGCAGATTTGAGCACGGTTAGGCGTGAAAACGGCCACAGCCACGGCCGGATGGCCTAGTGTGAGTGCACCCTCTAATGAAGCGTGCAAATGATTGCAGAGCTAGACAATGTAATCCCTCCACCCCCTTATCGTTTAATTAGGACCACACAAGTATGGATCATTCACAACCTAAACTTTATTAAAAACACAATTTCATGAGGAACACGTTTAATAGACTTAAACATGTCAATGCTTTTCTGCATTTGCATGACAAATCTTTTGCCCTGAAACTCTCTATAAAATATTGTGTACTGCAACAAAATCAGTGGATAAGAAGCTCAATTTGGTGGTCGTGAGACGATAAGAAGACAGACGGGTTCCTGCCACTATTGGTTTGTAAAGACTGCATTAATGTTGTGTCAAATGGATTGAAAGTGGATATTAATACTAATCAGCTAATGTGTTGATTGATTTATAACTCACTGAGGGGAATCAGCAGAAAGAGGCCGGTATAAATGATGACGTCAATCAAAGCCTCAACAGAAGGAGGGGTGACAATTTAGCAAACGGTAATCAGTAACTTAGTATCTAATTTAAAATGGTAAATAGTTATGTTATGGGATTCAATTAAAACATAGACTACCTGATTATCGATTCAGTTTAACACTCACACATTAAAGTGGGTATATTAATGCCTGCATCATTTTTTAACAGCACTTCATTAATTTGGCCGTTATTAAATGAGACCATGCTGAAATCTCAATACAGATGTTTTTCTGCATCCTCTCATCCCAGAAACATCTTGCCTGAGATCAGCCCAGTGTGCAGAGGCGGAGTGGCCGTCGGGACGATCGGGAGATTTCCCGGTCGGCCGGCCGGCCAGCGAGTTCAGGTGGACCGGCCCACAATTGTGTAGCAGCCTGCGAAGTCAGTTGGACCGGCCCACAGTTGTGAGCGGCCGCGAGGCGTCTGCAAGCCGGCCCTGAGCATAATTTATTCCCCGCCAAGACGCCGTGAAAATCCCCGAAATAAACAATATATGTCTCAAGAACATCCAACCAATATTTATACCACTTGCTTACTCTCTATGTCTCATTCATGGTTTTTTTTTTTATATTATTTTTTTTTACTTCATTTAATTCTTCATTATTCAGGCGTTACAGAACTTTCATGGCCATGAATAAATAATACGAACTACAGTTTACTTTAATATGTTTGTTCTTGAATTGACGTAATGGAGCAAAGACTCCTGGGATTGGGAAATGCGTTTATCCAATAAACAGCTTGCAGGTCAAGTCCATTTTCGGAAATGTAGGGGGATAGCCCTAAAGACGCGTCAGACAGAGAAGGCGAGCAAGTTCGTGGTTGCTTGCTTTTGCTTGTTGTGGCACTCATGGAAGGCAAGAAGAGAAAAGAGAAAGGAGGGGCTGAAAAGGCCAGAATAAAGAAGAAGCGGATGCTGGAGGGGGATGCATCTAAGTGCTGAAATCAGGCATTAAAGAGTTGTGCAGGTGAATTAGCCAGAGCTCCACCATTGACGTTATTGCTAGGCGGGAGCTAGCACAAGCTGCTAGTCAAATGTGTATGTGCAGGCTGGTATATTTCAGACGAATTAATGACTTAACTGATCTTTCTCTTTTAATGGATGGAGAATACGTTAACAGATTTGGAACATGTAGTAGTAGTCGTCTAGTCGTGTCAACACGTTACACCGGTATTACCGAGCATAAATGGTATAAACTTTGAAACTAGGTCACTCCGTCAACTCTCCTCTCACACTAGGTGACAGCGTCTTATAACGTTCTATATTATATAATAGTATAATATAATTTTATAGATAATATCACGGCCAAAAGCTCTGCGCCTCCGGATGGCTGTAGTGCGGGGAGCACTACGGCCATCCGGAATGCTTTTGTTTACCGGCGTTGCTATGGTTACTGGTCTTGTAAGGAAGTGCGCCAATTCTCGGAGCGCCAATTCTCTTCCGCACAGAGCAGAACTGTGACCTATTTTACCCATTTTTAATTTCTTAATTATAATTATATCATTCATTTTTACCAAAAAAAAAAATTATTACTGAAAAAATATATAAATAAACGGTGTTGCAGGGGGGTGGGGCCGGACCGGGGAGGATTCTCCCGGTGGCTATTAGTGCCCCACTCCGCCCCTGCCAGTGTGTGACTGCATGTAGTTTATCACCACTCCCACCAACCTAAGAAGTTTGTGCAAATAATTCAGAACAAGGTTGTAAAAACTCATCAATATTTTTGGGGTTTGGTAGAAACTCTTATAAACAGTTACACAGAAGATACTGATGTGAATGTCCTTATTAATGTCATAGGCCATTTAACTTCCAATTAAAGCTTTTCTACGACCAGATACAATGATCTGCTGAATGTTGGTACACTGCATTTCTCATCCCTTTCCTCCTGTTGGTAAACACCTGCAATTCAGAAACCTTTTACAAGAGAGAGAGAGAGAGAAGGGGGGAGAGGGAGAGAGAGAGAGGGGGGGAGGAGAGAGGGAAAAGGAGAGAGAGAGGGAGAGAAAGAGAGGGGGGGAGGGAGTGAGATAGAAAGACCGACACAGATAGCAAGAGAGTTGTAATGTCTAGCCAATTTATTCAATAAGTGGATCAGCTCTTAATGTTCTAATTACACTTCCTTCCTCTCAGTGTCAGCGAACACAAGCACAGTATCTGTGTGCACACAATTATCCACAAATACACACACACACATTTGTGTAGGTGGTGACCTTGTAATAACCTGTGTGTTTATCAGTCAATGTTCCTGCCTGTAAACAGACAAACACACAGGCACTTGCTCATACGCAAACACACACACACACACACACACGCGCACACACACACACACACACACACACACACACACACACACACACACACACACACACACACACACACACACACACACACACACACACACACACACACACACACACACACACACACACACACACACACACAAACCACCAGTCTTGTCCCATTACCATCCATTGTCCAGGTGTGGCTCCCCTGACAGCTGAATATTACCCGCAAGTCCTCAGGTTGAATATATTCATCCATGGCTCTGCGCACACTGGCACATTGGTCAATCAAAATTGATTATTGCGTGAAAGAAAGACAGAGATACCGAAAGCAGTTTGAGCGAAGGAGGGAGGAAAGAAAAGTGGGAACATCGGATACAGTTGGTACAGTTGACAAATAGGAAACATCATCCCAACAGCGGTCATCTGATGGCCAATAACTGAGGAGTAGAAAAGAATAAGGAATGGAGATAAGAGTGAGCTGAGAGAGAGAGAACATGGGTTAGAGAGAATAGAGAGAAGAGCACAATGAGACAAACACGGAAAGGATGGAGAGGGTCTGGTCCAAATGGAGGCGGGAGATAAAATAATGGGTTGATCCCTGGTCTCTGTGTCCCTGGTCTCTGTGTCACTGGTCTCTGATTCACTGGTCTCTGTGTCACTGGTCTCTGTGTCACTGGTCAGGGTGGATCCAAAAAGTGGTCTTGCTTTTTAGAAGCATGATATCTTAACAGGAATTAAACAATAACATTGGCTTTTGCTACTGTGAAGAGTCAGACCCTACCCTACCGTTCAACACAATAAATCCAACTTCAGTTCTGGCTCATAAATACTTTAGAACCTTTGGCCGAGGGAATCACACGGAATGGCTAAAGAACCAGCAGAATCCCACAGGGGGACGGAGCATTCCCCCTGACCAGCACTGGCTGCACATCAATGGGATGAAAACAATTGGAGTCATTAAAAAGCTGCAATCTTATCTGTTTTCGTAGCTTATCTATATAATGTGACAATACCAAATCTGGAGATGCTTCATTTAAAAAAAATATGACTCATTGCAGCCAAACTCACAGGAACAAAAAAGACTGTGCAGGTCAGAAATAGTCGGCTGCCTCAGTTTTGATAGTGTCTATGGTATAAACCTCCTATATCATAGACGGAGCATCGAACGCTACTGCTTACTGGCGCAGACGAGTTGCGGGGCCGCCATCTTGGAATGGTGATCCGCTCCGATCAGTGCAATCCGTTTGGCAGGAGCAATGTACTGTCAGAGCATTTAATTAATCATACCTCACTGAATACCACTGATTTTCACGCTTTTTTTTTGTCATACGTGTAGCTATGATAAAGGACACATGGTTTGGTGCGTTTTATTATTCATAGTTGGCTTAACAGTTATAGAATATTCTTATATGCTACAAGTGACCAGACGTCCGAGATCAAAACTGGGAACATAATCCCAGAGAAGGGGAAAAAAAACGGTCAGCTATTTTGAAGTTGAAGAAACAATATATGATTAGATTAGGCTATATATATATATATATATATATATATATATATATATATATATATATATATATATATATATATATATATATATATATATATATATATATATATATCCTACATAAACAATGTATGAATACATTAGATATCTATACATCTTACCTTATAGACGGCATCTCTGACTGTTGCTGCAGCAGCAGAGTTTATTCTGTCTTTGTATTGATATTTTGTATTTACTTTTATTAACAACATTCTTTCCTTAAATTATTATAATGTTTACAGTGATTGTTTTACATGTATTTTTTATGTATGTCACTTTGGAATAAAGCGTCTGCCAAATACATAAACAACATATAGAAACACCTGAAAGTTTTTATATCAGCTAAAACCACCAATCTGTTTCACTGGATTCAGATAAAACCAAATTCTGTCTTACCCAACAATGTTATTATTTGAATATTGTTATTTGAATGACTCATGGTTACAATTATACTGTTAAGAAAGTATTGTCTTATATTAAAATGAGAATGCGTCATGATACAAATCTGCTGATGGAATGTTTATTTGTGGATGGATGGATGGAATGGACTGGAGTTTGCAGGTGGGAATTGATACAGGAAAATGATCAGACCAGAACGAGTGAAATTCAAAATACAATAAAAAGCAGCCAGGGTAAATTCAGACTGACCATTTACAGTGTTCAAAAATAAGAAAATAAAATGCAAAATATTTATCATGGAAAATAAATCTATCACATTAGGCCTGATTAACATGAGTTAGGAGTGAAATTCAAATTACAATAAAAAGCAGTCAGGGTAAATGCAGACGGACCAATTTAGTGTATGCAAGGCAATGTGAATGTAAAGAATATCAATATCTGTGTGGGATTAAAACCCTGAAAGAGGACTGTTTTGCATAGCTTCCTTTCTGAAGTTCAAGAGAGGCGAGTTTGGCAATGTGGTGCAGCCTTATTTTATGAAACACAGACACAACCAATGATAACAAGTCCGAATGGTGGTTGTCGTCGATGCCAAACTGTGTTCCCCAAGCAGAAATGCATCCTCTGTTCCCATCTCCCCTCGGACTTTATGCTGCTCCCTGGCTCCCCATCCCCACTTCAAGATGGCGGCCGCATTTTCTCGCGTCCCAGCAGTCAATATATAGGATGTCTATGGTCTATAGGGGTCATTAAGAGGGTGTAATTCAAACGAGGTTTGCATGATATGGATTATTTTCTGGACAGATTATTATTTTCCACTGTGAAAGTGTTTTTGTCCCCCGGCAGTTATGTAGGGCTACTTATTGTGTTTTCGGAATTTCAATTAATTGAAGGAGGATACGTGTTAAATAATATTTGAGAAAAAGTGTAGGCTACCAAAAAGAGCGACGCTGGACTCGGCCGTGAAGGTTGCTCCCAATCGTCCGTTCAATGCAGAGTGAGCAGAACACATTATCAATCCTATGGGGACATCGTGTGGACAATAATATAGCAAGAAATCAAGCACATGGAGAGTTTCCTAGAGAAGCAGCAGGAAGTGTTAAGGTACGGCCACACCAAACGCGAGTAGGGGCGTCGAAAATCGGCATTTTTGCATAACCATTGGTATAGGCGCGTAGACGCGATATATGCGGCCACACCAAACGCGTTAAGGTACGGCCACACCAAACGCGTTACTCGCGTAAGACGCATATAAAATCGGCAATTTTTCCATAGGGAACCATTGGTTTACGCGCGTATGAGCTGCGTAGATGCGTTACATGCGCTAAAGCAACATTTTAGCCGCGTTAGCCGTGTATGAGCTGCGTATATATGCACCTAACGCACCTACGCGCCTACGCCCGGAGTTCAAAAAATTTAACTTTCAACGCTCCAACGCGTGATGCTTAGCCGCGATAGCCAATCAGCGTGGAGCTTGACCCGACGTCACTGACAGAGAGTAGTGACGCTTGCACAGAAGCATACGGCCGACATCTTTCTTTATTCTGGTTGGAAATAGTAACATAGTTACGCCATTAAATGCGTTTATGCAAACATTTTTTGCGAGAAATGTGCATTTTACTTTCATAATGTTCGCTCGGTGAATGTGAAGGATGTTTGGTTTGATAGTTATGACGAAGAGGGAACGCTCCATTCACTTGCATGGACAGCGTCTCTGGTTGCTATGCAACCTCAACGTCTTGGCGGACTATATCTCTGCTGATCAACACTACGAATGCTGGAAACACACCAGACACACCATGTGAAGTTATTTAACCCGATTATTGTTATTTATATCTGAGATTATTTAATCTAACCAGATCCAAGCTCTATCATGCACCCAAACACGGCGGCGTTTGGGTTTCCTTCCTCGGACTCCTAAATCCAGCGCAGCCACAGGCGCGTAGCTGCGTAGGACCATTTTTGACGCAAAATGGTCAAGCAACATTTTAGCTCCGTTACGCGCGTAAATCTTACGCGGGTTACGCGTTTGGTGTGTTCGTACCTTTACTCGCATTGGATAACGCGTGTAAAGGCCTTCACACACCGGTGCCGCAGCGGCGCGGCGCGCATTTTATGCGCGTCAAAAGCAGGAGGCGCTGCGACGGCCACGCTGCAGTATAAAATCAGGAAGTCACCTGTCAATCAACCGCAGCAAAGAGACGGAACGCAATGGGTGAGTAGCCTATTGTAGCCTAGTTTATTTATTTTCCATCTTTTTGGCTGAATAATTTGAAAAATGTATAATCTGCGCAGTGAAAGTATCTTTTTCAAGCATCAGATCAACTTAGTTTGTAGGGCACTTTATCGTTTTATTTACTGTCATTTCTTATTTATTTTATATTTTGCAATTATTCATCTACTGCATCAACAATCTCAATAACTGCAGGACCTTCTATTAAGCCTTTTTAGTATATAGTGCAGTCACCTTTTAAGGCCAATTGTTATTGTGAGTATTTATTGTATTGAGCTCCTGGATGGCTTTATTGATCCCCATTGGGACCAATACAGCATCTATCTATCTATCTATCTATCTATCTATCTATCTATCTATCTATCTATCTATCTATCTATCTATCTATCTATCTATCTATCTATCCATCTATATAGCCTTAACATAGCTACACATTTACATGTATGCAGCCAGTAGTTATCCATTTTAATTGAGCAAGCTCTTTTACATTTTATTGAGTTTTTTTTATTTCAACAGAACAAATAACTGTGGCCAGACAGAGGGGGGCTGCCCTTCTTCTCCTGCGCTGTAGGCGGGCAAGGAGAAGACGAAGGGTTTGGGTGCCCCCCATCAATGAACGGAGACGAGAACAGGGGGTATGCCACAATCTGGTCCAGGAGCTCCGTGCAGATCATGAGAGGCACGCCAATATGTGTGCAATGGCAGAACCATATGGTGCAGCCTATATGATGACTTATAATCTAGTTATTATCCCTCTCAGGTATACTCTTTTGCATATATATATATATGCTTTTTTTTTATCCCTAAATACAGTGATGTTATTGCTGTGCTGGATTCAGTAGCCAGTGTATTTTATTTGAGAGCTCGAGACACTTAATGTTATTTTTCCTTAAATCCAGAGAGACAGTTAATACATGATCTGATACCAGAGAGACAGTTAATACATGACAATGCAATTTTGAGCATTGCCTGTGTTTTCTTTTACTTATCTATTTTATTGTATGAGAATGTTTCTATGTGAAGCACTTTGAGTCTGCTTCATGCATGAAAAGTGCTATATAAATGAAGTTGCCTTGCCTCAAATAAAAATATATATATTACAAGTAATCTGGTTTCTACCTACATGGTGTGATTATATGTGACTTGATTTCGTCTATTTCCCATTATGGTTAATGGTTTGGGTACTTAGTCCACCATTGTTGATTTCTCACCTGAAGAGCCAATCTCCAGAGCTATGGCTCGCCAGGCAATGTCCTTTTTGGTGTTGTCTTTATAATGACGGGAACTTTGGTCATATAATTCGACACACTTTTCCACCTCGACGACCAGTCTCTCATCGTCCATACTCTCAGAATAGTTTTCTCACAAACGAAAGAGGGCGACATCCAGTGGTGAGGAGTAGATATAGAGGTGCCTACGGGACCCGGGATGTACAAACCAGCTTTTACAAAGCGCTTTTTCAGGGGCGGCGACGCTAGGAAATAGAACATTGGCCGTGGCTGTTTCCCAAAGTGAAGGCTGCAGCCTTGCTAGGACGCGTCCTTGCTAGTCGCGTCCTATGGAGATGAGACTAGAGTGCTAGCTCGAGTGCTTCCTAGCGTTTGTAACGTTCAGACTTTGGAACGACTTGGTAGTGTGGAAGCGCTTCCGCTCCCGCTTTTTAATACTGCGTGTCCGCTTGTAAACACATGTGCGCTTATGAATAAAACATGGCAGCAATCAAGCTGATCGATATTTATTTGACTTTTGTCTGTTATGAATGCGGTCATGTCTCCTTCGCATGGAGCCTCTTTGGGGAAGTCACAAAAACTTTGTTGCGGTTGATAGAATCGTCTTTATTAAAAGGAATATCCATTCAATTTTTATAAAACTAAGTGAAATTGTCTGAGAACTTAATTCATGCATCACATTTACAGTACGTTTGATTACTATTTTGCAGGGGGGGAAAGACAAAGAAAGAGATGATAAACATGTATTTATTTGGATGTATTATTTAACTGATCTGATTCATTCATTCATATATGCCTACAATCTACCAGTGGTTTGAACACATAAGTATATCATATAAAATACAATTATATACGTTCATTAAAAATTACAAACATTGCAAATGATCGGTTGTGCATTCATTTTACAACATTGGATAGTGGCACTATCCCTTCCACCGGTAAACAAATGTTTGCGCGCCACCCGGCGCACAAAAGCCTCCGTTTGCTGGGCTGACCCTAAAAAAAACGATGCCACACAAACATAAATAGGTATACATAAATAATGTAATCTTGTGAGCGAGTAAATTGACATTGGTGACAGTGGTGTTTAACACCAGCTACGTCCATGCAAAATATAGCAACGTATCATTAAGTTGCAAAAACGTTTGAAAAGTGGCACAGGTCTTGAGGCTTGATTATTTGCATTAACATGATGAATCTATAAAAAGCAATACGGCACAAAATATTTCTGAAAACTAATATAACTTCACATTTGAACGTGTACTGCGCTGCCATTTTCAAGAACCCGCCCAGTGAACGCAGAGGATTGTGGGTAGTTTTGGCTCGTCTAGGATGCAGCGATGCAACTTTGAAAAATCTCGGAATTCTCAAAAACAAAGGACGCAAAAATGGCGTGGCTTTCGAGTGTCCTCAACATTGGAACAGTGCTTGTCGGCGTTCTATGAGGTAGCGTCCTTAAAAGGGCGGCCGTTGAGCATGCTTCCTTGACATTGGGAAACAGCCCGTTTCTCAATTCGCGTACTTGTGCGTGCTCGTGTGCTCGTGGACTCGTGAAACGTCATCAGTCGTTGCCCTATGGAGTCAGTTTCCTGCCATAATTCAAACCTGAAAAAAAAAGATTCAAAGGCTTGTAAGTCTGGGTTTGAAAACTCAACACCTTGTAAAAAAGGTTTTGCAACACTGAAAAAAGAGATTATTAACTGAAAAAAAATAAAACTAAAATTCAAACATCGGTAAATATGATTTTGTGTTTTATTTTATTTTCTTCATCATTTTCACCAACACATTTTCAAAGTTCAAATAATTTCACCAGCGCATTTGCAGAGTTTCAAATCTGGCACTGTTCTAACAGTGTATTTCATTGTTGCCCGGTTTTGAAACCTTGTAAATGGGATTCTGCAAACAGGTGTTCATACATTGAGAAATACGTTTTGAAAGGTTGAATATTTCGTTTTAAAAACTTCTAAAGGTGTACGTTTACGACATTGCAACGTATTTTTTCAGAACTGACTTTTCAGCACTGACTTTTCAGAGATTTGTCCACACAGGCGCAAGCTTTGAGTCACGTGAATATTGGCAGTGTTCTGACGCTACTCGTTTTGAAACTCCTGACAGTCGAATCTGAAAAAAAAAAAAAGTTCCTGGGGGCGGGACCATTTAGCTCTAAACCTATTGGTTGCTCTCGGCTGACGTACATTCCAATCACATGTGCCGTTCACTGGGCTGTGCGTGATTGACAGTGCTCTGCCGATGACACGAATAACAAGCAACTTTCGCGTTTGATTTTGATTTCCATTTTCTGGAACCGTGGCTGTTTCCCAAAGTGAAGGCTGCAGCCTTGCTTGGACGCGTCCTTGCTAGTCGCGTCCTATGGAGATGAGACTATGGTTCCAGAAAATTGAAATCAAAATCAACCGCATTGGGGGATTATCACGCTGATAACGTAGTACTTCCGCATTCGGTGTTCTTTGTGCACTGTGACATCCGGTGAATCACTCATCACTCTGGCGAACTGATGATGGAGGACCGGCAGTTCACTTTCACGACATCCCTGGTAAATGTACCCAAAGTCACGTTTTCTGAAGTTCACAGACTTACCGAACAACACTCCATAACAGCCCGCTCCAAACTGGACAAGGGATTGTTTATTTTTTGAGAAATATATCGACTACGAATGCGAGTGTCTGCTAGCTAGCTTACGCTAGGTAGGTTGGCTTATGCTAACGTCAGTTTGGCGTCAGCTCAGTCTGGAGGGATGATGAAATGATAAGACATGAAAAATAAGGTAGACTTGTACTTCTTTGGTACATATATGAATGTGTATCTTCAGCAGAAAGTGAAATGAATGTGAAATGAACTGAATGAATAAAGGAACTGAAAGAATAAAATGATTTAATTCATTCCCTTTTTCTGAGTACATAATTTACATATTACATATTACATATTAACATTATTTTGAATACTTTCAGGATGGACTGACTGGACTTTAAAATTGATTATAGATGAAAGACTTCTCATTCAATTACATACATGTCATTCAATATATACAATGTTTTCAGTATACAGAATTACAGCTCCGGAAAAAATGAAGGGACCACTCCAAATGTTCAGTGCCTCTCGTTTTAATATTTATATATTATATTTATAGGTACATGTTTGAGTAGAAACACTATTCAACAGGGATGTAGCCTTTTAAATCAAGTGGTCCCTGGAAGTTGGTCATCACACAGCAGACGGTCCACAGCTGGTTGACTGTCGCAGACAAGGTGAAAGGACAGTGCGTTCCCAGATGCGGTATTCCTTGACTCTGCCTATTGCTCTTTTTACGAGGATTCGAAGTCGGGCGATTGCTTGTGTTTTCAGAGCATCCTCTTCGGTGAACTGCGCAGTGGTTAGAGATAAGTTAATTAGTATTATTATTGTGAGTGCTTCAGTCCATCTTAAACATTTGTCTACATATCTTAATGGTCACATTTGGGTCAAAGTTTTAATTTGAAATGTTCATTCCTTTCATGCCTACCTGTCATCTTGAAGGGTGGTATAATCAGCGTTGCCCCACGATCAGCTAGTGGCTTCTCGATGGTGAAACCCTTGTCTGCCATGCAGCCATCTCCTGGCTCCAGTAAATCCAGCAGTCCACTTCGTTCAGTCAGCTCTGGGTCGGAGATGGAGCCGGTGAAGAGACTTGACACAAAAGTCACAGCACTACAAGGGGCAATCCCAATCAAGGCCTTGAAGGTTGTTGTGTTCTTGTAAGATGATGTTCGGGTAATCATCGACTGCACCGAGGTGCAGTCGATGATTACCCGAACATCATCATCTGGACTGTACTGCACAAATTTGCTTGGCATGGTGGACTTGCTGTTTACTTATCCAGATGGGGAGGGAGCCAAGGAGCAGGTAACGGTAGTTGGCCCACGGTATAACAACATGGGAGACAGTGGACACACTGACCTGAAACATGTCAGCCAGCACCTTCTCTTACAGGCCTGCAGCAACCCGGCAGCAGAAGAGAAAAAACTCAACCAGTTGCAGTCTACACGTTGGATTGGGAGAAATGGGTTCAAATGTTTGTTTCTTTTTCTGAGCTTTTGACCAATAAACCAACATGGAGGCAGATGGTTGAATAACCTCCCAGAAGTCACAAAAAACATCTCTTGATGTGAATCTGGTGTAAAAAAGGATGTCCTTGTCTGAGACACAAAATCTGTGAAAAGGCACTTGACGTCTTGAACCACTTTCAGCTGTGACAGCTCTCATCAGCTCCTTAACTGTTTCTTCCAATTGCTGTATGCGTACAGCAGCAGCATCCAGTGCACCTGTAAGAGATGAGGAAAAAAAATTAAAACATCTAACCCAGATTTTGGCTGTGACTTGCATATTGGAAGCAGTTTGGACCTCTAAAGAAATTGCTTTTTGTAGCTCAATATTGCTTTTAAAATTTGCTTTTTATAGCTCAATATTCACCTTTACAGATATAGAATGAAACATTTGCACTTGTGATGAAGCTTTTCACATTGTGGTTTGGTCAAATGCTGGGACATCAAAAAGACTAAACATTTTGTGCCCGAGTTCTGAAAAGTTGACCTACCTCCTCGGTATAACCTACTAAGAGCCCATTCTGTGATTAAACCATAGGTAGCACATCCTGTCAGGTAGGTGGTTTAAGAACAGTATGGGGTAATAGTAGGCCAATATTTCAGAACACTAACAAACACTGACAAACCTGGTTTAGGAGCAGAACCGAAATCATGTTCTGTCATCACCACCGAAGCTGCGATCTCCTCCATCTGCTCTTATTCACAGGGCAGCGGTTGCTCATGAGGAAGGGCTGGGTGAACGTCATGGCCTAAGCGAGTTGATGCTCTTTTATAAACAGACCCACTTCTTGGCAGTCCCCAGTTGTTCCACTGGAAACAGGAGGGTAAAGACCCGATTTTCAGTCGCTTGGTGTGACACCGGTTGGTTGCTAGCTGTAGCGTTAGTGTAGTCTGATTCACTAAAGTGCCGGCTACAAACAAACGTGCTACCTTGTTTTATTTTAAAGTTTGGCCCTTCATCCCGGCGAACCGCTTGAATCCACTTCTTCCATAGACTCAATTCAGTCGAGAATCCATGAAAACTTAAGTAGGGTTGGGTTGAATCTCAATCCTTTGCTCGCTTCAAAATCTCAGCCCTAACCCTCGCTGTTGCGCGTTCACGCGCCGTGGAGCCATGTCCCAATACCAGTTTAAAGGTAGCTTAAGGGGTAGGGGGAGGGCTAACATCCCCTCAAAATTGAGATTTTCGATGGGCACCCTCAAAGCGCTTCAGTTCTGACTTGCTCCCACAATACCTTGCGAGAAAACGGAAAATCAAGAAATATCCTAGACAAGATGGAGGACGAAAAGATGCGACAGGATTGGAAAAACACAAATGTAAGTATTTTCTCTGTAATTAACTAGTAATTATTTTATTAATTATACTCTGCAGCCCGGCCGCGGGCTTCGAAGCCCGGCAGCGGACTCTCGGAAGTCCCCGGCCGACTTTCGCGGAAGATCGCGAAAGTCCCCGGCCGACTTTCGCAGGCCGCCCGACCACGGTTCTCGGCCGGGATGCATGCCCGGTGACGGGCTCTGCAGCCCGGCCTGCAGACCGGGCTGCAGACCGGGATGCATACGACCGGGCTGGATGTCGTATGATATCCAGATCTTCCATGTTCTAGTGACTCCAGGTTAAAAATAAACTTTACTATACTAATATATTATATTAGATTCGATTAGATTAGATTAGATTAGATTAAATTAGATTAGGCTTTATTGATCCTTTTGGGATGACTCCCTCAAGGAAATTGATTGTCCAGTAGTTTACAGAAAGAAACACAACACAATATTAAATTATATACAATATAAGATAAACAATACACTCTAAGATAACAATAAAAAGTAAAATAAAAAGTAAACAGTAAACAATAATTATAATATAAGATAAGATAAACAATAAACTCTTAACTAACTAACTATAAAAAGTAAACAAAAAACAGTAAACAGTAAACAATAAACTCTTAGCTAATATAGAAAGTAATATTAGTAACATTATTAGTTATTAATTATTAATATTCTATAAGTAATATTATATATACTAATATATATATTATATTAGTAATATTCTCTAAGTATTATTATACTAATATATTATATTAGTAATATTACATGGTTAATCAATCTATTTTTTGGCAGTACTTTATTGTGTACATAGCTATCACATATTGTACGTAACATATGGCCATATCACCCAGTTCTGGCATATAATTCCTAATTCCTTTTTATTCGTTTTCTTTCAGGACATCGTTGAGTCCACTGCCACCAGCCCTCCCACCTCTCCCTCATGCTCCTACACCCCAGGCACCTCTTCCACCACCCCAGGCACCTCTTCCAAGAGGAGAGTGCCAGGGGGCAGGCGAGGCATGAGGAGAGCGAGGCAAAGTTGGCGGAATGGTGGAGAAGATGTGATTCTCCACCATTCTCTCAAAAGATGAGAGAGGGTGTGTGTGTGTGTGTGTGTGTGTATTTTTAGGTGTGCGTTTGTGTGTATTTTTAGATGTGTGGTTCAGTGTTTCTTATTTAAATAAAGTGTTTCTTCTAAAGTGTAACCGATTATTATCTAAGGGTGCATTCACACTAGGCCTTCTGGCCGTGGCCGTGGCTGTTTTAGCACCTAACCGTGCTCAAATCTGACAGTGTGAGTGTGGCCAGTCTCGCCAGGCCGTGCCAATTACAAAATATAAATACCATTTCAGGTTAAACATCTTTACAATGGGTCTTGCTCGTTGCCCGAGACAATGGCAGCCAGTCTGTCTCTTGTAACATTACCAGGGGTCTGGTTATCTGCTAGGGGGCACAGGGAGGCCATGATGACGTCACAGGGTAGGGTTGTCCCATTTGGTAGGGGATCGGTTAGGGTAGCAATGAGGGGTAGCAATGAGCATGAGCAATGAGGGTTAGGGTTGAGATGTAGGGTTGAGACAGTGAGCAAAGAAACGGGATTGGGCCTTGGTGTTGTTTGTTAGATGTACAAAGTGGAACAGAGCAGTGACATCTAGCCTTTGTTTCAGCCATTGTTGAAGTGCGCCGGAAGTGTTCATGCACAACGAAGACAAATCAGAGGCAAATCCCGCCAACGGAACCCGGAAGCATGATAATCCCCTGTGATTGGAATGTACGTCAGCCGAGAGCAACCAATAGGTTTAGAGCTAAATGGTCCCGCCCCCAGGAACGTTTTTTTTTTTTCAGATTCGACTGTCAGGAGTTTCAAAACGAGTGGCGTTGCCAATATTCACACTGCCAATATTCACGTGACTCAAAGCATGCGCCTGTGTGGTCAAATCTCTGAAAAGTCTGTGCTGAAAAGTCAGTTCTGAAAAAATACGTTGCAATGTCGTAAACGTACACCTTTACAAGTTTTTAAAACTAAATATTCAACCTTTCAAAACGTATTTCTCAATGTATGAACACCTGTTTGCAGAATCCCATTTACAAGGTTTCAAAACCGGGCAACAATGAAATACACTGTTAGAACAGTGCCAGATTTGAAACTCTGCAAATGCGCTGGTGAAATTGTTTGAACTTTGAAAATGTGTTGGTGAAAATGATGAAGAAGATAAAATAGAACACAAAATCATGTTTACAGATGTTTAAATTTTAGTTTTAGTTTTTTTTCAGGTTATAATCTCTTTTTTCAGTGTTGCAAAACCTTTTTTACAAGGTGTTGAGTTTTCAAACCCAGACTTACAAGCCTTTGAAACTTTTTTTTTCAGGTTTGAATTATGGCAGGAAACTGACTCCATATTGCCCGAGCACTGTTCCAATTCGAAGCACGCATCAAGCGAGTACTGTCGTAAATCCCGGAAGTGTTCTTGATGCGTGCTCGATCTCGCCGTTTCACCCATAGGTTTCACCGAGCATGCATCGGAGGTGGCTCGTGTGTGCTTGCAATCGCTATAAATCCCAGGATGCATTTCGCACTCGCAGCAGTACGATGGCGGACAATATGGAGAAGACGCACAACTGTAGCTTAAGTTACTCTTAACTTATATATTTATATAATATATAATATAATAATAATAATGATATATATATATAATGTCGTGTGTGTATAGCTTATACACATGACAGGACACGCATATCTTTTCAATTTTTATTCATTCAGAATATTTACATACTATTTGAAAATGAAAGAGGCTGGGATTTTGTTTTATATCATTTGTTTTTATTGTTCAGTAGTAATATATGCCTAAATGAGGCCGTAGCACAGTTAACGGACGAGCAGAGGTGGTGACGTCATCGAGTCCGCTGCTGTTCCAATTGCAGGTACGTACTCGCATGCTCGCAAGTCTGTGCTTGAAGTACGGACTTGCCAAGTACGTGCTTGCAAGTCATCGAGTCCGTAGTACGCGTGCTAGGAATTGAGAAACGGCTATTGGCTCGAAGACTATGGCAAGCCATCCCCGCCAGAAAGCGGCATCATTTAGACGCGTATCACCTTCATTACGCCGTAAAATACGCCGTAAAATGCAGAAAAAACGCGTATTTTACGCCGTCATGCGCAAAAAAGCGCCGCTTTTTACGCCCGCAAATGAGCCTTTCAAGAGCGCGCGTAAAAAGCGCCGTTTTGAACATCTAAACGCGCGTAAAATACGGCGCTTTTGTGCACATCACAACGCCGTAAAATACGGCGTTTCTATAGTATGCTAATGACCTACGCCCTTCTTTTCTCTCAGCCAATGCATTTGAAGTGTTTGCGCCCAATCGCTGACCAAGACAAGCAGACCAAATCAGTTCAACTCAGATCTGCTTTGAGGATTTCTCCTCTCATTTGGCGATAGTTGTAGCGTCATTTAGATACATATATTAGAAAATGCATTTCTAAATGTGTGGTTCCCTTGGCACATTTGATAGAGACGCTTGATCTATAGGCAGGAGGTTGTCCATTTATTACCGGATTTCTGCTTTTGTCAGATGGACACGCTTTTATGATCGCAATGTTTTTTCGTCGGCGAGCCAGACCTCCTGTGTTATAAGTTCCAAAGACAGTGCCTTTTTAGTCAGCCAGCCAGATCATCTCGGTGTCTTGTAACACGCTTTATAAGTTAATTATATTTAAATTATTATAGCCATCGAGCCTTTATTTTCGTGGAGTTATCCTTACATCCTCTCTCGTTCAATCGATATAAATACACAGTGGAAAGGAGTGAGAGGGAGCCACAGTTACGAAAGTGTCGAACAAGCTTGAAATAAAGTAACGTTGTGACCCGGCGTATATTAGACTTGTTAAATGCAGAAATGCTTGCTGGCAGTGTCTATTCAGTTTCAACACTCCAATTCCAAAATTATGTTTTCATGTCGTCAAATGCTCGAAATAAAGTCAGGTTGTGGCATCTACTTGACCCAGTCTCACCAATATGCGTACAGATCGCACGGTTTGACACTTTCAAAATGCGTGCAGTACATACGCCAAATGACCATTTCGCGTGCATATGATACGCAAAACCCAGCATTAACTACTGTGGAGTGCGGATGCGTCCATTTCGCGTGCATATGATACGCAAATCCCAGCATTAACTGAATGGGAAATGCAATATTTTAGGACAGATTCACCATTAAACGTGTTTCTAATGACATTTCTAGCGAGAAATGTACTTTTCCCTTGAATAATCTTCAGTCAGTGAATGTGTATGATCTTTATTAATCTTTATTATCTGAATGGGAAATGCAATAGTTTAGGACCGATTCACCGTTAAACGTGTTTCTAATAGGCCTAACGTTTCTAGCGAGAAATATACTTTTTACTTGCATAATCTTCAGCCAGTGATTGTGTCCGATCTTTAGTTTTATAGTTATTAAAAATATTTTATCGGCTCTATCATCTTGTTAGAAACACGTAGGCCTATATCTGAGAGCCAACCTGGTCGACAAAAGCATACGTTGACAGTGTACGTTTTCGTGAACCCTGGATTACGTCGCATTTCAACATAAAGTAGCGTGTTATACACACACACACACACACACACACACACACACACAATGCATTTCGCTGCTTAAACAACAACATATATTATATTCCCTCAAATATTATAACTTTCAAAACATTGGCCAAAGTGGAATATCTTTTTTATTTGGGCTGCTTCTAGGACATTTTGGGTGGATTTTGAACGGTATGTGGGCAGGACGTTTTTTGCAGGACCTGGCAACCCTGCGCTGTTGCCCGAGGTGGTGAAATGCTCCGGAACAGATCTGGATCCACTATGGCCAAAAGACTTGTATGCCCCCCCTCCCCCCTTAAATAAATACTATGGCAGAATAAAGAATAAATTCATGCATTATCATTCCACTTGAACACGTGTTTTTACAGTATAGCGTGGTGGAGGGATGACGTATGTTGGCCAACCCGGAAGCGTCGCCCTGGGTTCCCTTGACAAAAAGCCAACAGGGTTTTCCATTGGATTTTGGATTATTGCAGAAAAAGTACCCCCTCAAAAACTGAAAATAAATAAATAAATAAAAATATCCTTGCTCCAAAGAACGAAATGTAAACCAATGCATTCAGAATGGGAGTGTTTCTCCGATTTTTCCATGCTACACAGAACGAAATGTAAACCCATGCAAATAAAGACTTCATGGTCATAATAATTTAAATATCATTAATCTCCTGAGGGCGGTATTCTGTTTTTTTCAACGGGGCTGCATCCAGTCACTTGACCGTCATGGTTGCTATGGTGGTTGCTATCGACCGCCCCCTCATACTTACATGGCTCTAAAAACCACGCGGCAAAGGAGCTGCCGTAAATTGTGTTGTTTTTGTCGTAAACTAGGGTCCGATGGTTAAAAAATAGACAGATATTCCAAGGTATCCTTAAAAGGCAGCTTGGATGTTTTTATTTTCTGCAGTTTAGACTTCTTCTATAACCTATTTTTGAAAGCAAAACACGAAGCTCATTGATTTAACGAGGCAGGGTTATTTGAAACAATTTATTAAATAAATATTTGTGAAAGGTCATTCCTTCTCCTGAGTTTGCTTCCTATTTATGTCTAGTGTACAACCCTACTGTCCACAAGCATCACGTAGCCATCCAAACTGCATATCTGAGAATCAGGCCTCTCTTTAATAATGACCAAACGTTATGAGAGAAATACACATTAACTTTTGTCTCATAAGCGGCGTGGTGCCGGCTCCTTTTGACCTTTTGACCCCTGACTTCTGGGGGAATAGCTGCATCAATTCATTAGTCAATCAGAAGCATGTAAATATCTTCCCGGTGACATAAGAGGGCGAACAAGGTGTCCTTTAACATCTACGCTTCCAGGCGATTGCAACGGTGCCACACATGAGCATATTTGAACATGTTTAATGGTAGTAATTAGCTGTCGAGATTGGAGGCCTTAATCAATAATGAGCAGCTATTGATTTGCTTCCCGATAGAAATTTGTGACAAATTACATGTTATTTAGCATCTACACGTTGAGCTGAGTCCAATGACACCGAGCATGACACTCTAGCAAATGGTAACATGTATTTTACATGGTACACCTAGGTCTAGGACATGATCTCGGTGTAGCAAGAGGGCGAGCTTGATCTCATTGGACTCAGCTTAACGTATAGATGCTAAATAACATGTAATTTGTCAAAAATCTCCATCGGGAAGCAAATCTATAGCTGGTCATTATTGATAAAGGCCTCCAAAATCGACAGCTAATTACTACCCCGAAACATATTCAAATATGATCATGTGTGGCACTGTTGCAATCGCCTCGAAACGTAGATGTCAAAGGACACCTTGTTTGCCCCGTTACGGCCCCGGGAAGTTATTTTCATACTTCTAATGGATTGATTCATATTTTAAGGTTCTCGGAGTGAGACTTTAAGATGCTGCAGCAGAAGTGTTGAGACGAAAGATGATATCAAGAAATGTATAGAATATTCCCATTCACATTATGATTCTTCGTCATAACATCCGACCAAACATCCTTTACATTCACCGAGCGAAGATTATGAAAGTCCAGGCCCCCCCTTCCTGAACTCGGGGTCCGACTGGGCCAAGTTTCGGGCAGGAAGGACCCCCCCTTCCTGCCCTCGGGGTCCGACCGGGCCAAGTTTCGGTGCGGGGGTCCCAGTTAGGCCCTAGAATAAGGTATTCAAATTTCAGGGCGGTAGGACCTTCCTATCTCAAAAACTGTTTTTCCACCACATTCTGAACCATTAGGTCTTGCAGGCAACACTTCTGAGGGGCTTTGTCCAAATGACAGTCCATTTGGGAAAACTTTTTTTCTCTAAGGGCTAGAAGTCCAAATCTCGGATATGTCGTTCTCGGGGCCCTGGGAAATGTGTCTAAACATTTTAGCATCCCTAGCTATCTCGAAAAGGCCGGAAAAGGGGCGTGACCTCCAACAGTACACTAAATGTACATAAGACAGAGGTTAGTTTCTAGTCCTCATTTTTTGTGGGATGGAGGTGTACATTTGTGGCTTTAGGTGTGTAGACACAGCTGGCCTGTGGCCACGTTTTTGAAGTCTGGGGTCAAAAGGTCAAAAGGAGCCGGCACCACGCCGCTTATGAGATAACAAAAAGTTAATGTGTATTTCTCTAATAACTTTTTGTCATTATTAAAGAGAGGGCTGATTCTCAGATATGCATGTTGGATGGCTAGGGTGTAGGTCTGGGAAGAACTTCAGGCCAAAATCTTGCAAGTGAGCTGCTGGGTGAGGTGCAAAGAGAGGGAGCACTTGCTGAGTCATTTCCTGTAGGGCTGGAGCCACAGGTTGGAGCGTATGCGTCCTTTCAGACCCCCTGATATATAAGAGACCCCAAGGTAGAGCTTACTTAAATGTTGTCGACTCAGTCACCTATTGCATCACTTCCTTTAGGGCTTCAGCCTCCTAATTGATCATTGTAGTAGGCTATAATTGAATGCCCTCTTTCATATATGATACCTCCTCCACTGGGACGTGGCAACAATTCTCTAAATCCATATGGGGAGGGGGGGGGGGGGGGGGGGGGGATGCTTGTGGACAGTAGGGGTGTACACTAGACATAAATAGGAAGCAAACTCAGGAGAAGGAATGACCTCTCACAAATATTTATTGAATAAATTGTTTCAAATAACCCTGCCTCGTTAAATCAATGAGCTTGGTGTTTTGCTTTCAAAAATAGGTTATAGAAGAAGTCTAAACTGCAGAAAATAAAAACATCCAAGCTGCCTTTTAAGGATACCTTGGAATATCTGTCTATTTTTTAACCATCGGACCCTAGTTTACGACAAAAACAACACAATTTACGGCAGCTCCTTTGCCGCGTGGTTTTTAGAGCCATGTAAGTATGAGGGGGCGGTCGATAGCAACCACCATAGCAACCATGACGGTCAAGTGACTGGATGCAGCCCCGTTGAAAAAAATAGAATACCACCCTCAGGAGATTAATGATATTTAAATTATTATGACCATGAAGTCTTTATTTGCATGGGTTTACATTTCGTTCTGTGTAGCATGGAAAAATCGGAGAAACACTCCCATTCAGAATGCATTGGTTTACATTTCGTTCTTTGGAGCAAGGAAATTTTTATTTATTTATTTATTTTCAGTTTTTGAGGGGGTGCTTTTTCTGCAATAATCCAAAATCCAATGGAAAACCCTGTTGGCTTTTTGTCAAGGGAACCCAGGGCGACGCTTCCGGGTTGGCCAACATACGTCATCCCTCCACCACGCTATACTGTAAAAACACGTGTTCAAGTGGAATGATAATGCATGAATTTATTCTTTATTCTGCCATAGTATTTATTTAAGGGGGGAGGGGGGGCATACAAGTCTTTTGGCCATAGTGGATCCAGATCTGTTCCGGAGCATTTCACCACCTCGGGCAACAGCGCAGGGTTGCCAGGTCCTGCAAAAAACGTCCTGCCCACATACCGTTCAAAATCCACCCAAAATGTCCTAGAAGCAGCCCAAATAAAAAAGATATTCCACTTAGGCCAATGTTTTGAAAGTTATAATATTTGAGGGAATATAATATATGTTGTTGTTTAAGCAGCGAAATGCATTGTGTGTGTGAGTGTGTGTGTGTGTGTGTGTGTGTGTGTGTGTGTGTGTGTGTGTGTGTGTGTGTGTGTGTGTGTGTGTGTGTGTGTGTGTGTGTGTGTGTGTGTATAACACGCTACTTTATGTTGAAATGCGACGTAATCCAGGGTTCACGAAAACGTACACTGTCAACGTATGCTTTTGTCGACTGGGTTGGCTCTCAGATATAGGCCTACGTGTTTCTAACAAGATGATAGAGCCGATAAAATCTTTTTAATAACTATAAAACTAAAGATCAGACACAATCACTGGCTGAAGATTATGCAAGTAAAAAGTATATTTCTCGCTAGAAACGTTAGGCCTATTAGAAACACGTTTAACGGTGAATCGGTCCTAAACTATTGCATTTCCCATTCAGATAATAAAGATTAATAAAGATCATACACATTCACTGACTGAAGATTATTCAAGGGAAAAGTACATTTCTCGCTAGAAATGTCATTAGAAACACGTTTAATGGTGAATCTGTCCTAAAATATTGCATTTCCCATTCAGTTAATGCTGGGATTTGCGTATCATATGCACGCGAAATGGACGCATCCGCACTCCACAGTAGTTAATGCTGGGTTTTGCGTATCATATGCACGCGAAATGGTCATTTGGCGTATGTACTGCACGCATTTTGAAAGTGTCAAACCGTGCGATCTGTACGCATATTGGTGAGACTGGGTCAAGTAGATGCCACAACCTGACTTTATTTCGAGCATTTGACGACATGAAAACATAATTTTGGAATTGGAGTGTTGAAACTGAATAGACACTGCCAGCAAGCATTTCTGCATTTAACAAGTCTAATATACACCGGGTCACAACGTTACTTTATTTCAACCATTTGTCGGCCTGAAAACATATAGGCCTAGGGAAATGGTGATTTAGAGGACAGCTTGTTTGACACTTTCGTAACTGTGGCTCCCTCTCACTCCTTTCCACTGTGTATTTATATCGATTGAACGAGAGAGGATGTAACGATAACTCCACGAAAATAAAGGCTCGATGGCTATAATAATTTAAATATAATTAACTTATAAAGCGTGTTACAAGACACCGAGATGATCTGGGTGGCTGACTAAAAAGGCACTGTCTTTGGAACTTATAACACAGGAGGTCTGGCTCCCCGACGAAAAAACATTGCGATCATAAAAGCGTGTCCATCTGACAAAAGCAGATATCCGGTAATAAATGGAATCGATCCGCCAACCTCCTGCCTATAGATCAAGCGTCTCTATCAAATGTGCCGAGGGAACCACACATTTAGAAATGCATTTACTAATATATGTATCTAAATGACGCTACAACTATCGCCAAATGAGAGGAGAAATCCTCAAAGCAGATCTGAGTTGAACTGATTTGGTCTGCTTGTCTTGGTCAGCGATTGGGCGCAAACACTTCAAATGCATTGGCTGAGAGAAAAGAAGGGCGTAGGTCATTAGCATACTATAGAAACGCCGTATTTTACGGCGTTGTGATGTGCACAAAAGCGCCGTATTTTACGCGCGTTTAGATGTTCAAAACGGCGCTTTTTACGCGCGCTCTTGAAAGGCTCATTTGCGGGCGTAAAAAGCGGCGCTTTTTTGCGCATGACGGCGTAAAATACGCAGTTTTTCTGCATTTTACGGCGTATTTTACGGCGTAATGAAGGTGATACGCGTCTAAATGATGCCGCTTTCTGGCGGGGATGGCTTGCCATAGTGTGAAGGCCTTGATGGTTCAACGCGTCCAACGCAGCTCGATGAGCCCGCTGTTTATATTTGAGAAGTGACCCATTTATTCAAGCATCGTGCACTAGGCTCACCCCGTGGCATAGGCCATTGTGACATGACAGGCAATATTCATTGAGTTAAATTCAACACAAGGCAAATGAAAGCGTGCTGACATGACATGGTGATATGAGTTGCTTTCCCCATTGCACCTATCTGCTATTCATTTTTCCTGTCAATGGGTGGAGACCCAGTATCTCAACCTAAACGCAAATCTTCATACATGCATGTCACCAGAGTTTTATACAAACAAAATAAAGAAATGCATCATGGCTCAACATATTCATTCATATTATACTATGTGAGTAAATTCCACATTGACCTCCTTGTCATGCTTTTGAAAGTAAAATAAGCTAATGCAAATCCACTGTAAACACTATTCAAGACATTTACCTGTGCAGTGAGATAATTGGCCTACAGATTTGGTATACAACTGAAATTCTCAATAAGGCTAAAATAAATTATTCATGTGTTGCAGATTCCTGGCTAGTGGTGATTCATTTCGAACGATCGCCAACAGCTTTCGGGTCGGGGCCTCCACCATGGCTTCCGTCGTCTCGGATGTGTTCACGGCTATTTGGGACTACCTGGTGGAGGAGTTCATGGCTGTGCCCACTGCAGAGGAGTGGAGAGTGGTTGCAGAGCGGTTCGAGGAGCGGTGGAACTTCCCTCTCTGCTGTGGTGCCATCGATGGGAAGCATGTATCTCTGAAGGCCCCTGCAAACTCCGGTTCGCAGTTCTTCAACTACAAAGGAACGTTTTCCATCGTTCTCTTGGCAGTTGTCGACGCAGACTACTGCTTCCGGGTCATCGATGTGGGGGGCTACGGGAGAACCAATGATGGAGGAATTCTGGCCAACTCTGCGTTTGGTCAGGCCCTCCACGCCGGCAATCTCAAGCTCCCTGCTGACAGAGCACTGCCGGGGGCTGAGCACAGAGGACCCCTGCCTCATGTGTTTGTAGCAGACGAGGCATTTCCGCTAAGGACCAACCTCATGAGGCCATTCCCCGGATGCGTCCTCCCACTAGAGCGTCTTTAACTACCGTCTGTCCCGGGCCAACCCTGTCTCGTCAAAATTACGTTCCCAGAAAACTATTCGGCATTCTCAATTACGTTTGTCATAAAACGTATTTTGTCCGCGATTACGTTTTATTGAACGTATTGCAAATACGTTCGCCCTCAGCCTATTTTTTTGCCATTTATTAACCTCTATGATTATGTTTGGTTGAAACGTATCCCAGATAGGTTAAATGTCAACGTATAGCACATTATTGTCATTAAGGCATATCTCCCTTTCAGAGAACGTTTCATTTAACGTATTTTGTCTGAAAAACGTATCTTGGCTGTGGATACGTGTTATTGAACATATCGCAAATACGTTCGTTGTCAACCTATTTTTTGCCATTAATTTACCTCTAGGATTATGTTTGGTTGAAACGTATCCCAAATATGTTAAATGTCAATGTATAGCACATTATTGTCATTAAGGCATATTTCCCTTTCGGGAAACGTTTCATTTAACGTAATTTTGTCCCTGATTACGTCTTATTGAACATATTGCAAATAGGTTCGTTCTCAACATTTTTGTTGTTATTTATTTACCTCTTGGATTACATAGGCTACATTTAATTGAAACGTATCCTTAATAGGCTACGTTAAATTTCGATAACACATTATTGTCAGTATATAGGCATAGGCCTACCTCTCGGGGAAGCGTACGTTTGATTGTAATGTTAATAGTCCAACGTTATATCAACATGTCACAAGAGGAGAAATTATAGCTACTGACGGGGTAACTAGGAGCGGGGGTTGCTTTGTTGATTTCTTTATCTAGGGCTATAGCTGTGGTCAAAGCGGGAAGTGTGCGTTGTCTGGGCGGCTGCCTGAACTGAGCTGCAGGAAATTATGTTCACATGTTTCTTCATTCATTCATGAAGGCTATACCGGTGAACGGTGACGTCAGACTCACGCCCACCTACAAACCAATCAATGTCCAGTATCAGCCTGTCCTCTCGGAAAATACGACCACGTCGTAGGTGGTTTGTTCCGCCACAGATTACGACCCATTGGAATTTATCCAAAACGAGAGGTAATAGGATATTTTTCCGTGAAATGGCGGAGGCGGACAATAGGATATTTTAGTAGGCTATTTGGGTTTGATAGTTATGACGAAGAATATTGTAGCTCTCGACAGAAAAACATGGTTGCTATGGTTGCTATGGACGCTGAAAACAGCAGCTCGCATGCCGTTTAAATCATGGCTATAAAACCTTTTTCTTTGCTGATTATGCTATTATACGTAACCGTGTAACGATATTTAATTTAACAACTTTAAGCCCGGAAAGAAAAGATAATTCACCGCCGGAAGTCGGGAAGGCCCATGCAAGTGAACGGAGCGTTCCACGGCATTGAGAAGAGCCGTTTAGTAAATAAATAAATAAATAGATTTATTTATTTATTTATTATACGGAGACCACCAGACTTCCTCGAGGTAACAAGAATGGTCGATTAAATTCAAGATGGGAGAATGGCGATAGGGTGGCGTACGGTCCATGGCCTTGCGTCTGAATTTCATTCATAGAATTACCGAGTTGATGGTCAATGGTCAGATACAGATCTTGTTATAACGATAATTGAATAAAAGCTATGGTCAACTTATAATATTTTAACTAAAATAATTATATAATTAGAGAGAGAGAGAGAGAGAGAGAGAGAGAGAGAGAGAGAGAGAGAGAGAGAGAGAGAGAGAGAGAGAGAGAGAATGTATATTTTAATATTTTAAACAGTCAGACACCATTACAACCTTCAAGTCACAACTCAAAACTCACCTGTTCAAACTCGCACACAACGTCTAACTGATCACTGTTTTGATTTTTTTGTTTTGTTTTGTCTTGTTTTTGTTGCTTATGTTTATTTATTTATTTATTTATTTTCCACAATGTCTTGTTTTTTAAAAAATGTATGATGACTATATGCTCTGTAAGGTGACCTTGGGTGTCTTGAAAGGCGCCTCTAAATTAAATGTATTATTATTATTTAATGAATTAAATAAAATAAAGGCTTTAAACATGTGACATGCCTACGTTTTTTTGCCACGTGACAAAAAACGCGTCACGTGACTCTTACGTTCGCTAAGGTTGTTCTGCTCGCAACCCTTTCTCATCAAAATTACGTTCCCAGAGAACTATTCGGCATTCTCAATTACGTTTGTCTAAAAAAAGTATTTTGTCCGTGATTACGTTTTATTGAACATATTGTAATGACCTCGCCGGTGACATAACGATGTCGAGTCATTAGTAATTGAAGGAACTTTTAATGAACCAAAACCAGGTCACTGAAACCCGTAACCAATGGCAGAAATCCCACCCAAAACAAACCCTGGTTACCCCGGCAACCCCCAACACGGTCTCACTCATGTGCAGGCCCCCACCCTCGTGTTCTTCCAAGGCCCTCCCCCAGCTGACCTAATGATTCGCCCCCACATTGATTGACAAGAAGAACATTACAATGAACAACTGGCATAACGGACAACGAAATACAATGCAACACATAACACACAAACTATTTAACTGTCCCAGGGTCGCTACAATATCGTAAATACGAATTCGTTCTCAGCCTATTTTTGCCATTTATTTACCGTGTTACTATGGCAGAATAAATAAATTCATGCATTATCATTCAACTTGAACATGTGTTTTTACGGTTTTTACAGTATAGAGTGGTGGAGAGGGATGACGTATGATGGCAAACCCGGAAGTGAGCGTCGCCCTCGTTTCCCTTGACAAAAAGCCAACGGGTTTTCCATTGGATTTTTGATTATTGCAGAAAAATCCTCAACTCCTCAAAATCGGAAAATAAATAAATAAATAAAAATAACCGTGCTCCAAAGAACGAAGTGTAAACCATGCATTCTGAATGGGAGTGTTTCTCAGATTTTTCCATGCTACACAACAAAATGTAAACCCATGCAAATAAAGACTTCATGGTCATAATAATTTAAATATCATTAAGCTACTACTGAGTGTGTAGGGAAGTATTCTATTTTTTTCAACGGGGCTGAATCCAGTCACTTGACCGTCATGGTTGCTATGGTGGTTGCTATCGACCGCCCCCACTAATACTCGTGGCTCTAAAAACCACGCGGCAAAGGAGCTGCCGTCAATTGGGTTGTTTTTGTCGTAAACTAGAGTCCGATGGTTGAAAAATAGACAGATATTCCAAGGTATCCTTAAAAGGCAGCTTGGATGTGTTTATTTTCTGCAGTTTAGACTTCTATAACTAATTTTTGAAAGCAAAACACCAAGCTCATTGATTTAACGAGGGAGGGTTATTTGAAACAATTTATTAAATAAATATTTGTGAGAGGTCATTCCTTCTCCTGATTTGACTTCCTATTTATGTCTAGGGTAAACCCCTACTGTCCACAAGCATCCCCCCCCTCCCCATATGGATTTGGAGAATTGTTGCCACGTCCCAGTGGTGGAGGTATCATATATATATGAAAGAGGGCATTCAATTATAGCCTACTACAATGATCGATTAGGAGGCCGAAGCCCTAAAGGAAGTGATGCAATAGGTGACTGAGTCGACAACATTTAAGTAAGCTGTATAGGGTCTCTTATATATCAAAGGGGGTCTCAAAGGACGCATACGCTTCAACCTGTGGCTCCAGCACTACAGGAAATGACTCGGCAAGTGCTCCATCTCGTTGCAACTCACCCAGCGGCTCGCTTGCAAGATTTTGACCTGAAGTTCTTCCCAGACCTACACCCTAGCCATCCAACATGCATATCTGAGAATCAGGCCTCTCTTTAATAATAACAAAAAGTTATGAGAGAAACACACATTAACTTTTTGTTATCTCATAAGCGGCGTGGTGCCGGCTCCTTTTGACCTTTTGACCCCCGACTTCAAAAACGTGGCCACAGGCCAGCTGTGTCTACACACCTGTAGCCACAAATGTACACCTCCATCCCACAAAGAATGGGGACTAGAAACTAACCTCTGTCTTATGTACATTTACTGTACTGTTGGAGGTCACGCCCCTTTGCCGACCTTTTCGAGATAGCTAGGGATGCTAAAATGTTTACACACATTTCCCGGGGCCCCGTGAACGACATATCCGAGATTTGGAGTTCTAGCCCTTAGAGAAAAAAAGTTTTCCCAAATGGAGTGTCATTTGGACAAAGCCCCTCAGAAGTGTAGCCTGCAAGACCTAATGATTCAGAATGTGGTGGAAAAACAGTTTTTGAGATAGGAAGGTCCTACCGCCCTGAAATTTTAATCCCTTATTCTAGGGCCTTACTGGGACCTCCGCACCGAAACTTGGCCCGGTCGGACCCCGAGGGCAGGAAGGGGGGGCCCTTCCTGCCCGAAACTTGGCCCGGTCAGACCCCGAGGGCAGGCCCCCCCTTCCTGCCCTCGGGGTCCGACCGGGCCAAGTTTCGGTGCGGGGGTCCCAGTTAGGCCCTAGAATAAGGTATTAAAATTTCAGGGCGGTAGGACCTTCCTATCTCAAAAACTGTTTTTCCACCACATTCTGAACCATTAGGTCTTGCAGGCTACACTTCTGAGGGGCTTTGTCCAAATGACACTCCATTTGGGAAAACTTTTTTTCTCTAAGGGCTAGAACTCCAAATCTCGGATATGTCGTTCACGGGGCCCCGGGAAATGTGTGTAAACATTTTAGCATCCCTAGCTATCTCGAAAAGGTCGGCAAAGGGGCGTGACCTCCAACAGTACAGTAAATGTACATAAGACAGAGGTTAGTTTCTAGTCCCCATTCTTTGTGGGATGGAGGTGTACATTTGTGGCTAAAGGTGTGTAGACACAGCTGGCCTGTGGCCACGTTTTTGAAGTCGGGGGTCAAAAGGTCAAAAGGAGCCGGCACCACGCCGCTTATGAGATAACAAAAAGTTAATGTGTGTTTCTCTCATAACTTTTTGTCATTATTAAAGAGAGGCCTGATTCTCAGATATGCATGTTGGATGGCTAGGGTGTAGGTCTGGGAAGAACTTCAGGCCAAAATCTTGCAAGCGAGCCGTTGGGTGAGTTGCAACGAGATGGAGCCCTTGCTGAGTCATTTCCTGTAGTGCTGGAGCCACAGGTTGAAGCGTATGCGTCCTTTGAGACCCCCTTTGATATATAAGAGACCCTATACAGCTTACTTAAATGTTGTCGACTCAGTCACCTATTGCATCACTTCCTTTAGGGCTTCGGCCTCCTAATTGATCATTGTAGTAGGCTATAATTGAATGCCCTCTTTCATATATATATGATACCTCCACCACTGGGACGTGGCAACAATTCTCCAAATCCATATGGGGAGGGGGGGATGCTTGTGGACAGTAGGGGTTTACCCTAGACATAAATAGGAAGTCAAATCAGGAGAAGGAATGACCTCACAAATATTTATTTAATAAATTGTTTCAAATAACCCTCCCTCGTTAAATCAATGAGCTTGGTGTTTTGCTTTCAAAAATTAGTTATAGAAGTCTAAACTGCAGAAAATAAACACATCCAAGCTGCCTTTTACGGATACCTTGGAATATCTGTCTATTTTTCAACCATCGGACTCTAGTTCACGACAAAAACAACCCAATTGACGGCAGCTCCTTTGCCGCGTGGTTCTGTGTGCATGTATTGTAATGTTCTTCTTGTCAATCAATGTGGGGGCGAATCATTAGGTCAGCTGGGGGAGGGCCTTGGAAGAACACGAGGGTGGGGGCCTGCACATGAGTGAGACCGTGTTGGGGGTTGCCGGGGTAACCAGGGTTTGTTTTGGGTGGGATTTCTGCCATTGGTTACGGGTTTCAGTGACCTGGTTTTGGTTCATTAAAAGTTCCTTCAATTACTAATGACTCGACATCGTTATGTCACCGGCGAGGTCATTACAATATGTTCAATAAAACGTAATCACGGACAAAATACTTTTTTTAGACAAACGTAATTGAGAATGCCGAATAGTTCTCTGGGAACGTAATTTTGATGAGAAAGGGTTGCGAGCAGAACAACCTTAGCGAACGTAAGAGTCACGTGACGCGTTTTTTGTCACGTGGCAAAAAAACGTAGGCATGTCACATGTTTAAAGCCTTTATTTTATTTAATTCATTAAATAATAATAATACATTTAATTTAGAGGCGCCTTTCAAGACACCCAAGGTCACCTTACAGAGCATATAGTCATCATACATTTTTTAAAAAACAAGACATTGTGGAAAATAAATAAATAAACATAAGCAACAAAAACAAGACAAAACAAAACAAAAAAATCAAAACAGTGATCAGTTAGACGTTGTGTGCGAGTTTGAACAGGTGAGTTTTGAGTTGTGACTTGAAGGTTGTAATGGTGTCTGACTGTTTAAAATATTAAAATATACATTCTCTCTCTCTCTCTCTCTCTCTCTCTCTCTCTCTCTCTAATTATATAATTATTTTAGTTAAAATATTATAAGTTGACCATAGCTTTTATTCAATTATCGTTATAACAAGATCTGTATCTGACCATTGACCATCAACTCGGTAATTCTATGAATGAAATTCAGACGCAAGGCCATGGACCGTACGCCACCCTATCGCCATTCTCCCATCTTGAATTTAATCGACCATTCTTGTTACCTCGAGGAAGTCTGGTGGTCTCCGTATAATAAATAAATAAATAAATCTATTTATTTATTTATTTACTAAACGGCTCTTCTCAATGCCGTGGAACGCTCCGTTCACTTGCATGGGCCTTCCCGACTTCCGGCGGTGAATTATCTTTTCCTTCCGGGCTTAAAGTTGTTAAATTAAATATCGTTACACGGTTACGTATAATAGCATAATCAGCAAAGAAAAAGGTTTTATAGCCATGATTTAAACGGCATGCGAGCTGCTGTTTTCAGCGTCCATAGCAACCATAGCAACCATGTTTTTCTGTCGAGAGCTACAATATTCTTCGTCATAACTATCAAACTATCACTATCGTCATTACCTCTCGTTTTGGATAAATTCCAATGGGTCGTAATCTGTGGCGGAACAAACCACCTACGACGTGGTCGTATTTTCCGAGAGGACAGGCTGATACTGGACATTGATTGGTTTGTAGGTGGGCGTGAGTCTGACGTCACCGTTCACCGGTATAGCCTTCATGAATGAATGAAGAAACATGTGAACATAATTTCCTGCAGCTCAGTTCAGGCAGCCGCCCAGACAACGCACACTTCCCGCTTTGACCACAGCTATAGCCCTAGATAAAGAAATCAACAAAGCAACCCCCGCTCCTAGTAACCCCGTCAGCAGCTATAATTTCTCCTCTTGTGACATGTTGATATAACGTTGGACTATTAACATTACAATCAAACGTACGCTTCCCCGAGAGGTAGGCCTATGCCTATATACTGACAATAATGTGTTATCGAAATTTAACGTAGCCTATTAAGGATACGTTTCAATTAAATGTAGCCTATGTAATCCAAGAGGTAAATAAATAACAACAAAAATGTTGAGAACGAACCTATTTGCAATATGTTCAATAAGACGTAATCAGGGACAAAATTACGTTAAATGAAACGTTTCCCGAAAGGGAAATATGCCTTAATGACAATAATGTCTATACATTGACATTTAACATATTTGGGATACGTTTCAACCAAACATAATCCTAGAGGTAAATTAATGGCAAAAAATAGGTTGACAACGAACGTATTTGCGATATGTTCAATAACACGTATCCACAGCCAAGATACGTTTTTCAGACAAAATACGTTAAATGAAACGTTCTCTGAAAGGGAGATATGCCTTAATGACAATAATGTGCTATACGTTGACATTTAACCTATCTGGGATACGTTTCAACCAAACATAATCATAGAGGTTAATAAATGGCAAAAAAGAGGCTGAGGACGAACGTATTTGCAATACGTTCAATAAAACGTAATCGCGGACAAAATACGTTTTATGACAAACGTAATTGAGAATGCCGAATAGTTTTCTGGGAACGTAATTTTGACGAGACAGGGTTGCCCGGGCTCGGTTGGTGGTGGAGGACGCATTTGGCATTCTCTCCTCTCAGTGGCGGATCTACCGGAGAGTCATCGAGGTCCATCCTGAGCTGGCAGAGAGATGCATCAAGGCCACCTGTGTGCTCCACAATTTCCTCAGCAGAACAGCACCAACAGCAGCAGTGAGGGAGTGCATCCCGGGTGGTGCGGTGGAGCCTCTGCCAAGGCTGGGGAGAGTGGCTGCAAACAACGCCGGGAAAGAGGCCATTCGGATCCGCGAGACCTTTACCTCCTACTTCTCTGAAGAAAGAACCGTCTCGTGGCAGGACGACATCTAGTGCAGTGCACAAGCAATCCCAAAACGGCTCTTTTAAGAGCCACCCACACAAAACAAAAGCAGCAATTCCTTCATTATTATTAAATTGTTATTAAAATTGTTATATTAAGTAGCGAAATGGATGAGTATTTGTGTCCGTGCATGCTAGATCTTAAAATCATATATTGAGACAAGAGTTAATACTTTTATCTTATTGCTTTTCCTTACTGATGGCCTTTGGTGTACTAATCTACTAATTATTTTATCTTGTTTTATTATTTTATCTGTTTTATTACATGTTTTGGATCTTATTTTATTGTATTGCATCTTGTAATATGTTGTATTACATGATTCTTATTGTCTTTGATTACCGTATTTTCCGGACTATACGTCGCTCCCGAGTATTAGTCGCATCAGTCAAAAAATGCTCCATGACGAGGAAAAAAACATATATACGTCGCATCGGTGTATAAGTCGCATTTATTTTTAAACATTTAAACAAGGACGTTTAGTCTGGAGAGACTGAATAAAATTGCAATAGCAATATAGGTGTGTCTATGGCAAGCCGAATTGTCATTTATTAACTAAGTTTGACTATCCGGAAATTACATTGCAGATATCTGTAATTCAGTTTCGCCTAGTCAAAACTAACATTTCGGATATCCGCAACTACATTCCTCCTATCCGCAATTGTCATTTCAGATATCCATAAAGACATTCCTCCTAGGCGAAATTACGTCATTTTCGCCATTCATGTCTATGGGGTTTCTCATTGCGGATATCTACAATTCAGTTGCGGATATCCACTTTGTGAATTACGGATATCTGCAACTGAATTGTAGATATCTGTAATTCCAGTTTGAGATATCTACAATTTGATTCTGACTAGTCATAATTCCAGTTCAAGATATCTTTAATTCACCTCAATTCAAGATATCTACATGTCCCTTTTCAGATATCTTAAATTAAGTTTTGACTAGGCGAAATGAAGTTGTAGATATCTCTAACTGGAGTTACGACTAGTCAAAATGACGTTGTAGATATCTCTAACTGGAGTTACGACTAGTCAAAATGACGTTGTAGATATCTATTATCAAGTTATAGATATCTTGAAAGGAATTTTGATTAGAGATATCTACAATTGTAGATATCTTTAACTTTCATTCTGCCTAGGCGAAACTGTATTATAGATATCTTGAATTCGAGTTTTGACTAGGCGAAATGACGTTTCAGATATCTGTAATGACGTTTCAGATATCTGTAATGACAAATTATAGGACCGTTTACTTTAAGCGGGAGCGGAGCAGCTCCTTGTTCAATCATCATTCACACAATTCACTGATTACATCGCTCCATATTTTCTCGTGATCTTTTCGATCACAGCCAACGCCATGACTGCTCCTTTCTTATTCCATTCGGAAATGAACCCACTTCTTCTTTGATTATGGCGGCAAGGGGAAATTACGTATTTCTGGATATCTAAAACGTAATGCCCAACACTCAAATGACGTTTGAGATATCTTTAACTTTCATTCTGCCTAGGCGAAACTGAATTACAGATATCTGCAATTGTCATTTAAGATGTGTGACGAGTTGAATGTCGTTTTCCGTGAAGTCATTGCAGATATCTGTAATTCAGTTTCGCCTAGTCAAAACTGAATTACAGATATCTCTAACTGTCGTTTCGACTAGTCACAACTACGTAACAGATATCTTGAATGAAGTTGTTGATATCTACAATGTAAATTCCGGATAGTCAAACTTAGTTAATAAATGTCAATTCGGCTTGCCATATGTGTCGGTCCCACTCGTAGTTCTGAGAGTATACCGAATTCAGTGACACCGTGATTCCACCGGACGCGTATGCGCCGCGGTATGGCAAGCCGAATTGACATTTATTAACTAAGTTTGACTATCCGGAATTTACATTGTAGATATCAACAACTTCATTCAAGATATCTGTTACGTAGTTGTGACTAGTCGAAACGACAGTTAGAGATATCTGTGACGTAGTTTTGACTAGTCGAAACGATAGTTAGAGATATCTGTAATTCAGTTTTGACTAGGCGAAACTGAATTACAGATATCTGCAATGACTTCACGGAAAACGACATTCAACTCGTCACACATCTTAAATGACAATTGCAGATATCTGTAATTCAGTTTCGCCTAGGCAGAATGAAAGTTAAAGATATCTCAAACGTCATTTGAGTGTTGGGCATTACGTTTTAGATATCCAGAAATACGTAATTTCCCCTTGCCGCCATAATCAAAGAAGAAGTGGGTTCATTTCCGAATGGAATAAGAAAGGAGCAGTCATGGCGTTGGCTGTGATCGAAAAGATCACGAGAAAATATGGAGCGATGTAATCAGTGAATTGTGTGAATGATGATTGAACAAGGAGCTGCTCCGCTCCCGCTTAAAGTAAACGGTCCTATAATTTGTCATTACAGATATCTGAAACGTCATTACAGATATCTGAAACGTCATTTCGCCTAGTCAAAACTCGAATTCAAGATATCTATAATTCAGTTTCGCCTAGGCAGAATGAAAGTTAAAGATATCTACAATTGTAGATATCTCTAATCAAAATTCCTTTCAAGATATCTATAACTTGATAATAGATATCTACAACGTCATTTTGACTAGTCGTAACTCCAGTTAGAGATATCTACAACGTCATTTTGACTAGTTGTAACTCCAGTTAGAGATATCTACAACTTCATTCCGCCTAGTCAGAATCAAATTGTAGATATCTCAAACTGGAATTACAGATATCTACAATTCAGTTGCAGATATCCGTAATTCACAAAGTGGATATCCGCAACTGAATTGTAGATATCCGCAATGAGAAACCCCATAGACATGAATGGCGAAAATGACGCAATTTCGCCTAGGAGGAATGTCTTTGTGGATATCTGAAATGACAATTGCGGATAGGAGGAATGTAGTTGCGGATATCCGAAATGTTAGTTTTGACTAGGCGAAACTGAATTGCAGATATCTGCAATGTAATTTCCGGATAGTCAAACTTAGTTAATAAATGACAATTCGGCTTGCCATACCGCGGTCCTAAACCTGAGGGCACGGGACTCTCTAAATCGACGCCACTTCGACCTGGGTGGGACTTTACGTCCTACGTCACTCGCTATGGGTGTGCATGTGTGCGCATAGCAGTCACTCGCGATGGGTGTGCATGTGAGAAAGGTTTTGGCTTTAGAGTCTATGGGTTGGTAATAACGGTTCTGATGATTTTTCTGATGGAAAAGTGGTCTTTTATTTCCATAATCTTTGTTCAGTGAACGCATAAACCCGTTTGTTAGTTAGCAGTTAAACAAAATGCGATCTATTTGTTTACAGTTACCAACGACCAACTGATGATTGGGGGTTCGATTCCCTAGTGATGCAAGGTTTTTTCTTTCATTTTGGACTGCACACACATCGCGAGTGACAGATACTCGAACAATGTACACACATCACTGCCTTTACAATTTCTAGGCAACCGAAGTTTAAAGATTGTCAAGTGGTTAACTCTTGAATAGCATGTACTAAGACCTGATGGGTTAGTGGTCAGAGAACAACTCATTAACGCAGGGATAAGGGGTTCGATTCCTTAATGAAGCTAGCTTTTTTCATTCATATTGGACTGGATGTTTGTATGCCATTTTGCGTAACTTGTAGTTTATGATGAAGAAATGTTACTGGGGTTAAGGTTAGGGTAACGCTAAGGGTAAGACACAAAGTGTTTTTGCAACACAATATTTCTTACAATAACAAAGTTTAAAGTTTTGATGACTCCAGTAGGAAACTTAAGATAACTAGAGAAATGCGTGAGTGCTCACAAAACAACAAGTCAGCAGTGTGGTACAGGGTGATCATTTCTGATATACAGTACAAAAGCTGAAACTATTAGCCAGGAGTGGGAAAGATGCAGACGCAGACGTGGGAAGCAATAAGACGCACCAACACACAGTTGCCTGTTGCAAAATGGTTCAGAGTTTAATAGAAATAGTTAGGGTTAGCTGGTATGGCGTTATCTGGTATGGCTATAGTCTAATGTTAGCTTAGTTCGTGTTGTTTCGTCATGTTAATCGCTAGTAATAGTAAGTCATTTGTAGAAATATAGCCTATCATCACAGACTGTAGGAATGTCACCCACCCTCCATCGCGTACGACACTGACGCTCGTAATCTGTAGTGCAAGGGAGTTCGCGCACAGATCCCTGAGACAAACGGCTACGCGCACACATGCAAACCCATAGCGAGTGACGTAGGACGTAAAGTCCCGCCCAGGTCGAAGTGGCGTCGATTTAGAGAGTCCCCTGAGGGCACGATCGGGAGGTGGAAGTTGCGCTTTAGAAGCCTTCACAAGTCCAGCGGAGGGCTCCAGTTTTCGCCGGCCAAGTCATGCGCTGTGATATGTGTGACAGCTATGTTGCACAACATTGCAGCTAAGGCTGGGGTAGCTTTGGTTGAACCGGAGGACATTGAGGATGTTGGGAAAAACGGTCTGTCTAGTTACTGGACCAGATGAAATGAGACGGAGAGGTAATAAAGTCTATCGGCACGAGGACCTTGGATTTATTAAGTAAAGTGGCAACGGTTATACAGAGTCATAAAGCGTGAGAAATCGAATATGTCTAAGTCCCTAATCAGCGCTGATGGTTCGTCCAGAGCTTCGCCTCCGTGGAAGGTCTGCTGCAGAAGAAGGGATGAGTTCCTGTGTGATACACTCTTATGCTGTATCTTCCTCTCGATGAGGTGTGTGCGTTTGAGATGTGTATGGTTCTGTGTGTCTTTGGTTGACCTTGCCTCCCAGGCTCTAGTGTATGCATGTATATCTTCTTGTGTTCTTCCTGACGGGGGAGAGTCTCACAGAGTCTCCTGCTTGTGGCCCTCCCGTTCTGAGGATGAAACGGTGCATTGTCTGAGTGTTTACCATTTGCCGGGAGGAGAGATGGGGCCTTGGTTCTGGCCTTCACCTGACCATGTTCTCATGTGTGTGTTATGTGTTAAAAATTGACTATATTGTAACGTGACTGCCATGTGTTGTGCTCCTCAAGCTAGGGTGGGAGTTAGCTATATTTATAATGTACATGTGATGTGCTCAGCAGGTTATTTTGCCCAACAAGGACGATGACGACGAGAATATAATTTATTCGGTGGTGCAGTAGGCTTGCAGCGTTCAGTTGTAGGCCTAATGAATGACGGTGCCATCTTATTTTATTTACAAAACGACTAACAAAACAACATAGAACAATATATTATAAATATAAAACAGAACAAAAGAACAAGAACATTAACATCTGCCTAAAAAAGAAGCTGTTTGTGAGAAAGGATTAACCTAACTAACTACCTTTCTCACAAACAGCTTATTTTTTTGTCACAGCAGCCCAGTTCTTTCCCTGGAGAGATTGTCACCACCACTCTTGCTAATAAGCAGGAGCATGATTAGACAGGTTCCAAATTAAGGGTGAATTGGGTGGCGTCAAATATGACTTTGTGAACGCTCCAACGCGTGATGCTTAGCCGCCGCGATAGCCAATCAGCGTGAAGCTTGACCCGACGTCACTGGCAGAGAGTAGTGACGCTTGCACAGAATCATATGGCGGACATCTTTCTTTATTCTGGGTGGAAATAGTAACATAGTTATGCCATTAAATGCGTTTATGTAAACATTTTTAGCGAGAAATGTGCATTTTACTTTCATAATGTTCGCTCGGTGAATGTGAAGGATGTTTGGTTTGATAGTTATGACGAAGAGGGAACGTTCTATTCACTTGCATGGACAGCGTCTCTGGTTGCTAAGCAACCTCAACGTCTTGTCTGACTATTTCTCTGCTGATCAACACTACGAATGCTGGAAACGCACCAGACACACCATGTGAAGTTATTTAACCCGATTATTGTTATTTATATCCGAGATTATTTGATCTAACCCGATCTAAGCTCTATCATGCACCCAAACACGGCGGCGTTTGGGCGTTAGATGGGTTAGGCGCGTTACACGCTTTATCCAACGCGAGTAACGCGTTTGGTGTGGCCACACCATAAAGGTGCGGCCACACTGAACGCGTTACGCGCGTTAGATTACGCCCGTAACGTGCCTAACCTGACGCTTGATCATTGTGTGTCACAAAAATGGTTCAACGCGCCTACGCAGCTAAATGAGCCCGCCCAGCGGAGGTGTCTTGCTTCGCCCTGAAGGGGCTTATTTTCGATATTGACCGGCGACGTTCTATAGCCTACATCAGGGGTCGGCAACCTTTGTGACATGGAGTGCCAGTTTGAAATTTTCTTCTCATCTAGTGTGCCATTATCAACAATAACGCAAAGTTAAATTATGTCACAATTTTTTTTTTTTTTCCAATATACCTGGAATTTTATTCTCAACAATAACAGTATCTGTATTCTTAACAAAATAGCCACATCAATATTTCAAAGACTGAAAAACAGCTACACATTTAAACAAAAACTAGTGTAGGCTGAGGCAACATCAAATTATCAGATGCCTACCAGACAGTGTGATCCCTGGCTTTTATCAACAATAACGCAAAGATAAATTATGCCACAAAATACATTTTCCTTCCCAATATACCTGGAATTTGATTCTCAACAATAACAGTATCTGTATTCTTAACAAAATAGCCACATCAACATTTCAAAGACTGAAAAATAGCTACACATTTGAACTAAAACTAGCTGAAGCAACATCAAATTATCAGATGCCTACCAGACAGTCAGTGTGATCCCTGGCCCTGCTTTGCTTGACTGAGCTCTGTGATCTGTGGCTTGTAGTTAGTTAGGCCTACTTTGAGTTGCAAACATGCCTCAGAGTGCTCCGTTGTTAACCTCCTTAATAAATTCGCCATCTGTAAACGGCTTCCCATGCTTTGCAATGCAATGCGCAATGCGATAACTTGCTTCTGTCCCATGATCTTTAGCAGTGGTAAAAACCTTGAAGGAGCAAGGTTGTTTTTCATATCTGGACACAGCACGTTTGATTGACTCTAATTAGTCTGCTTGGTCTTTGAAGGTCTTCTCGTGGTTCGTCTCAAAATGACGCTTAACACTTGACGTTCTGCACACAACATTCTCACAGCATAAAATGCACACAGCACGGTCCTTCACAAATACAAAACCAAACTCTTGTGTCCAGCAGCACTGAAATGGCCTAGTTTTAGCTGCAGCGGGTGTGGCCATTGTTCACAATATCACGCTCTGTCATTAATTTATGTCAGCACGAAGACAGCGGACAGTGCGCTTGAATTTCAGACAATTTGATCTGAAATTCTCCCGCTGCAACCTGACCAATGGCCACACTCCAACATAAATTCCAGTGGTGTCCTCCGGGTCCTAGTGCCGGCAGACAAAAGCCGGCTTTTTTTTTTTTTTTTTTTTTTAAACGGGACAGATAAAGTGAGTATCGTAATAACACTGAGGTGCCGTGCCAGTGTTTATTCTGCGGCGTGCCAACCGTGGCACGCGTGCCATAGGTTGCCGACCCCTGGCCTACATTATCCCGCTTATTACAAGGCTACTTGCCAAAACAAAAAAATAGCCTCACATGCTGGGTCTTTTTACAATTTATTCGTTACCAGCATTCGTAGTGCTGATCAGTAGAGAAATAGTCTGCCAAAGACGTTATCGTCGCTTAGCAACCGAAGACGCTGGGGTTCACAAGTTACCGGAGTACTACCCATGCAAGAGAACGGGGCGTTCCACGGCATTGAGAAGAACCGTGTAATAAAGGCCTATAATATTTCTGTTTATGGCATAGATTTCTCCTCAGATGAGGCCAATAAAGCAATGATTAAAAAAAACAAAAAACCCTCGATCAAAGGCCCGGCCCGACCCTGCCCGAGGATAGTGGTGGGATATATCGGCCCGACCCGGCCCGCGGATCCGGCCGGGTCAGGTCGGGCTCGGGCTCGGGCAGAGAATCTAAACTCTAGTGCATGACATCCTCCGTAGGCGCTCACAGCTGGGTGAGTTTCACCAACTCCTCATCGTTTCAGCACACACTGAAAAGATGACTTGGTCGTCCATGTTCTTTCTGCTTCTGTGCGTCGTCCGTCTCTCTCTGCCAGTTACATCGGGTCAAGCTCAATGCTGATTGGCTATCGCGGCTAAGCATCACGTGTAGGCGCGTCAAAAGTTCAATTATTTTAACTAAATTTCGGCTTGTTTTTATTCCGCCGGCGTTCAGAAAAAAATACAAACAAACAAACCTATCCAGATAATTCGCGCCATTGGATAGAGTGAATTTCATGGGTTGGATGAGAATAGAAACATATACCATTCTGACATCCTATTGGTTGCAGGGCTGATCTTCAGTCCAAAAAGAGCATGCATTGGCTCGAAGAACTTTGAGAACCAGTTGCTTTTGCGGCTGAACAAAGCCTATTGGTAACTCTTTTTTGCATGGTCTGTGCATAACTAATGTAGATGCTGGTGTAGATATTGTGGTTTTTTTTTCAGGTAATGTTTAATCACTAGCAAAAGTTTAGTTAGCACCGTCAGCTGGGCACTGCTGATTTGTTATAGTGCGTCCCAGTTCGCCAAGTTCTTACTCGTTACATCTTAAATTCCTGCAGCTAAGCTTGGATACATACATTTACATTCCCAATAAAGGCTTTTGATAACATGCCTCTGAAGTTTGACTTTTTGCAGCATTCCAATACTTACAGGGAACTAGTCATGATATCTTCCGCTCCATGAAATACATGTTAATGCTCAGTAGTACACATTTATGGTTCTTTAATGTATTTGCATTGTACTAATATGCGTTCATTTTCAATGGGCATAAATGTGTCTGAAACAGGTGCATCCCAATTTTTTCAACATTAACATTATAGTCATTAGATGGCCTTTAGAAAAAAAGAAATTGGGGGAAGTGGGGCAGTGTGCTAGAGAGGTGATGTGTGTGTGTCACTAATTCACGGATGGGATAAATTCAGAGACCAAATTCCTTGTATGTGTGAGCATACTTGCCAAAAAAGCTGATTGTAATTCTATAGGCCCCTGTGGCACGGCCTAAGCTTTTGTCCTTAATGGCATTTTTTTTCCCCTTTACATTTACTTTAAGTAGTTTTGAAACCGGTACTTTGATACTTTTACTTAAGTAAAAAGCTTGAGTTGATACTTCAACTTCTACAGAAGTTTTTTTAAACGCTAGTATTAGGGATGGGCACGAGTAGTAAATTCCAAACTCGAGTGATCGAAGGAATTCCTCAAGGATCAATCGAGTACTCGTTAAATCAAATCTATTTTTAGAATGCAACGCATCTGCAGCAGGAATAGGCCTGATGATGAACGGCAATATTACCAACCAAACATGTAATGCTTATTCTCCATCAAAACAGTCAGAGTTATCAGAGTATTCATTATTTATTTTTGCAAACGTTCAAAACACATTTTCCTTACAAAAATAAATATGCGTCTCACAATTTAAATCACGTCGAACCAAGGCCTGTAACAGTTTAAAAAAAACGAAACAAGTAGCCTAACCATTGCAAATAAATGCTTGAAGCTGCAAATAAAACGGCAGCAAATGGACTATGGAAATACTCAGCGTTGTGATCTTCTCTACACGCCCGGGATTACAGCTGCGTCTTGCGGCGGTGAAAATAGCCGACACACTTTCACTTTCACCGTTGCTGCGGGTCTGCTTTCCCGAACTCACCGTTGTGTTTCAGGAGCATATGTTGCCGCATAGTACTTTCTGGTAGCTCGATTTCGCTTGGCATATTTTACATTTCACCTTATGATCTCCTATTTCTTTAAAGTATTTCAATTCTTCGCTGCGGTTTGCTTTAACCGCCATCTCTTAACTTTTTGAATTCTGGCGTGCCTGCACACGGCACGGAACGCGCCATGGAAATGGATGCATTTAATTTTCTTTGTGCCCACAACATGCGTTAGTGGCGCCGACAGAAAATTGATACATTTGCTTCAGAAAACTTTGTTTGTGTGTGTATATGCAAACTCGAGTTTGCCTGTCCACCAACCGAGTTCATTTGTAACGAGGAGTACTCGAGTAATCGATTCCTCACGCCCATCCCTAGCTAGTATCTATACTCAGGGGCGGATGGTGTATAGGGGCGATTTGGGCGACGCATTACCAACTGAGAGAAAGAGGATTTTTTTCCTAACAAATTCTATCGCAGCAAAAGTAGTTTTCAGTGTTCTAGACATATTATCGGTCATTGTCCAATCAGAATCGTCAGATTCAAGTTGCGTTTCAAATTGTCCCGCCTCTCTGGGTGAATTCGTTGACGTGGAAAATCGCCCAAGGGTTCTGCCATCGACTGTCATGTTAAAACTTTTTTTTTCGGAAAATGAGCCTTCAATGCATTTTCAACGGGGATTTGGGACTCACCCTAACGTTCTTGCGTCATACATAACTGAGCACAGAGCGCGAAGGGATATCTTCGACCAAGTCACTTGCTAATTTCAACTTGGCTGCTAATGTGTGCAATTCCGTTGCGTCTCTGAAAGAAATTCCTTTTAGTCGACGATCCAATTCAGAGAAATTGGCATTAAAACAATCAGGACCTCCAAGACCAAAATTAATAAAAAAAAGCGGTCACACGTCGACATTCTGTACCAGAAGCTCCAGAAGAAGGACATTGATGCAGTCTTCATCAAAAGGGCCCTCGAGAGCTTCACAAGCAGTGTGCAGAGTAGACCATTAGGTAAGATAACATTTATATTATTTGATTCTTCTCAAAGCAAAGCTTTGTTATGAGAACATATGCATGAAAGGAGATTGTATTTGTGTTATTTTTTTATAATATATGTTATTTTTTATAATATATTGCCAGTGGTGTAATCTAGCATGCTTTACCCTGTGCTGGACATCCTGGTTAGGCGAGGCACAATGGATAGCTTAAAAAACTGTGTTTAACACTAACATTATGCATCCCTGCCCATTTTAAGTGGGTATACTCATCATGCCTTCAGTGTGTCTTGAACAACCACACATAAAAGGTTGCCCATATTATATTGATATTTTTTGATATTTTATTGATTTATTTGTCTAAATGCATACTTTACTGTAGATATATTTATGAGTGAAGTTACCAACACAATAGATAAAGAAACAGTGTTTAACACTAACATTATGCATTTGTAAGTGGGTATGCTGACATCTTTTTACTGGATAAAGTGTGAACATGTGCATCACGTAGACTACAGTGCATATTGTATGTAGTTCTCTGCAAACCTATGGTGGCATCATGCCTTCAGTGTGCATATTGTATGTAGTTCTCTGCAAACCAATGGTGGCATCATGCCTTCATTGTGCATATTGTATGTAGTTCTCAGCAAACCTATGGTGGCATCACCATAGGTCTTTGTAAGGAAATGTTCTATTTTGTCTTTATTATTTTGTCAGAATGCACCAGAATGCTTCATTTGTATGGGAAAATCACAAAAAAATCTTCGGGGTTGCCCCCAGACCCCCCTTCAGGGGTTTGGTTTACAAACTTTCAGCCCCCTCCTAAATAAAATTCACCAGCCGCCACTGTCCATACTTGAGTAATGAATGTGAATACTTTTGACACCTCTGTCAAAACGCCACCTCAAGCGTTTTATTAGCCGTTTTTGTCATGATCTTGTCTTGTTTTGGTATCGGTCTTCTTTCTCCCCATGTCAGGTTTCCCTCCTGTGTGATTACTGCTCCCTCCCCTAATGTGTTTCAGCTGTTACTCGTTGCGTGCCCTGTGTGTTTGGTATTTAAGCCTTTTTCTTTCCATTGTTCCTTGTCGGATCATTTTATTTTGTGGTGAGTTGTGTCCTGTGTGTTCCCTGTGTTACCTGTGTTACCCGCGTCACCCGTGTTCCTTGCCTTTTGAGTTAATAAATTATCCTTTTCTTTGAACTGTCTGCGATTGGGTCCTACCTGCCTGCCTGCCACCCGCTAACCCTGACAGAATGATCCGACCATCATTAGACCCAGCGGACGCTCTTTTTGTTGGAGGCTGTGTTGGGGCGTACGTGAAGCGCTGTTGCTTCAAGTCGTGTCGCCTTACGGACTATCAGAGTGAGGGCGCTGAGTTTGGAGTGCCATCCGGTTCAACATTTCTCTCCAGCCCCTGAGCTTACTCCGGTCCCCGAGCCCTGTCTCGTTCCTGAACTCTACCTTGCCTTCCAGAGGGGTCCCGCCTTCTGAACCTTACAGAAGGGGTCCGCCCTCTACCTTGCCTTCCAGAGGGGTGCCGCCTTCTAAACCTTCCAGAAGGGGCCCGCCCTCTACCTTCCCTTCCAGAGGGGTCCCGCCTTCTAAACCTTCCAGAAGGGGTCCGCCGTCTACCTTGCCTTCCAGAGGGGTCCCGCCTTCTACACCTTCCAGAAGGGGCCCGCCCTCTACCTTGCCTTCCAGAGGGGTCTCGCCTTCTACACCTTCCAGAAGGGGCCCGCCCTCTACCTTACCTTCTAGAGGGGTCCCGCCTTCCAGACATTCCAGAAGGGGCCCGCCTTCTACCTGGCCTTCTCGAGGGGTTCCGCCTTCCAAACCTTCCAGACCTTCCAGAAGGGGCCCGCCCTCTACCTCGCCTTCCTCCAGAAGGGACCCGCCCTCTAGCTCGCCTTCGTCTTCGCCGATGCCGGCCACCTGTGGGTTTTCGCCGTTGCAGGCCTCCAGGATTGAAGGCCTCCAGAAATGTATTTATTTATTTTTTCCTCCTCCTGGCTCCCCTCCACCCACCCTATTTGGATTTGACTTTCTTTTGTCGTGGGTCGCCTGGAAGTCGACCCTTGACGGGGGGGTACTGTCATGATCTTGTCTTGTTTTGGTGTGTTACCCTTTTTTACTTTAGTATCGGTCTTGTTTCTCCCCATGTCAGGTTTCCCTCCTGTGTGATTACTGCTCCCTCCCCTAATGTGTTTCAGCTGTTACTCGTTGCGTGCCCTGTGTGTTTGGTATTTAAGCCCTTGTCTTTCCCTTGTTCCTTGTCGGATCATTTTAGTTTGTGGTGAGTTGTGTCCTGTGTGTTCCCTGTGTTACCCGCGTCACCCGTGTTCCTTGCCTTTTGAGTTACCGTATTTTCCGCACTATAAGGTGCACTTAAAAGCTTTTAATTTTCTCAAACGACAGTGCGCCTTATAATCCGGAGTGCCTTATATATGGCGAACACGCGATCACTTAGGCCCCGTCCACACGGAGCCGAAACGGGCAAAAACGATCCGATTTAGTTTTATGCGGTTCAGGGTTATCTCCGTAAAGACAGTCATTTCTAAACCGCATCGAGCTGTTGCAACGCTGTAGTAAATATTCAAGGCGCTGGTTCTCCACAGAAAAAAGAGGAGCGCATCAAGCCTGCGCACTGTATACAAACATTCAGTCACGAGGAGATTCAACCTTTTAAATTGAGCAGAAATACTTTTTAATGTACAGTTAGTAATTACATTTATCGAGGGGCTTTATTTAAAGCTACAAAAAGAATACAAATAAGATAATAAATAAAAAATTCAACGCAACTCTGACGTCCCCCAGCTGGTGGGGGGCTAATGCCATCAAGTGTTTCAGACGTCCACACGAATCCTAACACGAAACCGCATAGGTCCGGATAAATTTGAAACCACCTCCGAGGGTGGTTTCAGAAATGTGCGGTTTCGGGCACCGGATTCGCCGGCTCCGTCTGAAAATAGGTCATGAAATAGGGCGTAGCCATAGACCCATGATGCAGAAGCATATCGCTCCTTGATGTTGCCCTGCGCCTAGGGTTGCCACCTTTCAGAAATGAAAATAAGGGACATCCACCGCGGGCCCGACTCCTGTGGAGCGGGGCGCCCGCAGCAGTGGTTTGTTTTATTTTGTGCTGGTGTTTTTAGTAAAGGGTTGATCAAGAAAGCAATTCGTCATACTTAAAGCTTGAAATGCTTTATTACCACATAACATTCTCTTATAAAGTGCAGTCAATTAAATCTTGAATGAAATCTCTGTGTGGCGTGTGCAACAATGAACTTTTAAAAATATAAACTAAATAAACTGAGAACTTCATGTAACTTTTTAAGTTACATTAAGTAACATTTGTATGAAAAAAAACGGTACAAATAAACAACAAAAACGTCTGTAAAAAAAGAAAGTGCAAAACATTACTCCATCCCTCAACATTACTCCTCCCCTCAAAACTGTTACTTATTTTTCCAGGTGTACTTCGTGTTACTCCTTGCAGCACTGAGTAACTCTGTATTTCAAAGCGCTGTTGTAAAACTCTGAACAGGACTAATCAAAGTTGAGAGTGATCAGGAGCACACTTCTCATGAGCTCTGTGGAGCACCTGTTCCTGCAGTCACTCCATTTGTTGGCCATTCTGGAGAAGACCCTTTCCACACATCCAGTGGATGCTGAGATGCTCAGGATGTGGCTGGTGATAGACAGCATATTAGGCAGGTCAGCTACTTGAAAGAAAGCCACCCACCTGGCAGCCACACCTTTGGATTTCCATTCATCTTCAGCATCTTCTTTGAGCCTCTTAAGAATGGGTTTTGCTGTGGAGCATTCATCATAAAGTTCATCCATGTTGACTTTATGGATGAGGTTGAGCTTGGTGGTCACCCTCTCAATGTCACTAAAGGTCATGGTGCCATGGCGCAGAGAGAGAGGTTGCAGTGAGAACAACCAGTTGTCTTCTGAAAAGTTGAACCATTTCTCAACATATGAGAGTGCTGTGTTGAGAAATGCAGTAAAATCTGCCCTTGCCATGTCTGCATCACGTGGACGGAGACGGTGCAGCTTCAATTTAGTTAAGTAGCCATAGAACTGGTCATCTCGTCTCTATGTGAGCTTTTGCTTGAAGTTATCCATGATGGAATATAACTCAACACAGGTGGTTTCATCACTCTCCAGCTTCTTTACAACTTCCTCAAAGAGAGAGAGGATATTATTGCAGAAAAGAAGGTAAACCTCCACAATGTCTCTATCTTCCTCAGTTGAGTCCTCACTGAGCTTTAACAATGTTCGAAGTCATTTGGGACATTCCCCCCCCAGGCTGATGAAGTACGATATCAGTGCAATCCAGGTTTGCATTAGCCGGCTGATGGCTGGATTAAGGGAGAGCCACCTGGTTGTGACATGTCACAGAATTTCCTGGAACTCAACATCACAAAACCTACAAAACTCTTTGAGTGATTCTCTTCGTTTGGCAGATGTGGAAAAGAAGGCATAGACCTTCAGCACAACATTTTCCACATCTACAGTGAGCTGGTCAAGAGCATGCACAATATGGGCATGGCAGTTTCCTTGCAGCAGATCTTTTTGTTTCTTCTTCAAGTTGGTGAAGACAGAGTTGTGAATTCCATAATTCACATTTGTATTGTCTGCACTAAATGCTGTCACTTGATCAAACGATAAGCCACATTTGTCAAGCGACTGCTCTATGAGAGCTACAATCCCAGCAGCGGACTCATCTGCATTTTAATGAAATCCAGCATTTTGTTGGTGACCCCGCATTCTGGACTGAAGTATTGAACAGCCAGGGGGAACATCTTCCTGTTGCCTTTATTTGATGCATCTGTCTGAATGGAAAATGGGAGGGGTTTATCTGATGTTAGGGCCTTGAGAACATCAGCCACTGCCTTTGGAGCAAGGACATCTTTAACCACTGCCTCTGCCTTTGTTCTCCCTATAGTTTTTTTTTACAATTTTTTGAATCTGGGAGAATCTTTTGATTCCGTTTATGTGCACAGTCAGCACTGTTGTTGTAGCTGAGGTTGTGTCTGACTGTGTGGTACACCTGTGTCACCTCAGCTGTGGTAACCTAGAGGGGAGGAGTGGGATGACATATTGTTGATTAAATTGAACATTTGTCTGCTGCCTGTCTTATGACTTGAAAAGAAGTCAGGTCATCCTAACAGTTAAACCACACTAATAATATAATTGATGTAATGATCACTGAACACTGCATTCCTCAAAAATATAAACATTTTGACACAGAATACACAGAAAGCTCTAGAATAAACGTTTTCTTTTAACAAATGTATTTATTTATTTATTAACTGTTAATCCATTAGTATGATTTGTTCTTTAAATGGGCATATATAATATTTATATTGGCTACTACTACTGTATATTAAATAAATGGTCGTTCATTCGACTTTTAAAACTCAACATCCTAAACAATCAATCAAACCACAACAGTTTACTAAAATAGGCTCTGCCCATGCACTACGATGTTCTGGCAAAAGCACAACCAGATAGGAAATCAATCACAACATAATGTCCCATACCGTGTCAATCTCAGGAGATGATTGGGGTATGAAGAACTGTGACACTGACGCTTGGGTCTTCTATGATCATTTGTGTCTGCAGTGTTGCTTTCCTGTTGCATGCTGTCCGATGTCAGACAGCCCACCGTGCGCCACTGAAAACACTCGCCGACATATTTTACAATTTGCCTTGCAAACATCTCCACTGACGCTGTCCAGCCAAGGATGCGCCTCTTCCCACTCACGTCTGTACTTCTGCAAGCGTTTACGCTTTTGAGGACGTGGTGGAGTATCGGGTGTAGTGGACATTTTTAAAAGGCGCGGGTTTTGTGAGCAGCGTCGGTGTGTGGTGTCTGTCACTAGGCAACCGTGACCACCACACGCATGCGCAGACACACAGAGGACCGGAGCGGGTCCTGCGTAGATCCCGCCGCGACAATTTTGCTCTCCTTAGTATATTCCCTGTGCTTTGTTTTGATCATTATTGTTAGATTTTGTATTTGTGTGTGTGACATACATGTGTATTGGACATTTATGGAAATACGGAACAAATCGCGTCCCGTATTGGTTCAATACGGGACGCAACATTTAATTGCCAAATATGGGACGATTCCGTATTTTACGGGACGGGTGGCAACCCTACCTGCGCCACTGAGCAGTTTACATAGGAATGAATAGGCGCCATTTTGGAATCCGTTGTCCATTCTATAATACGTCCATGGAATCCTCCCCTCTTACACTTCCTATTTACTTCTATGCAAAAATCGTCATATTGCGTCATCTTAAACAGGAAGTGTTGGAGATCGATACGGATCTCTCCAGTCTCTCCAGAAAATAAGGGAATGATGCCTGACCATTGAAAAATATGAGTGGGTTTCTAACGATACAAAGCTTAATGGAAATGGGTGAAGTTTCCCTTCAAGTCTTTCTTGTGTTAGGCGCACATGGCTAATTTGCATACGTGCACAGGATTGGCTGGCTCCGCAAGGCAAATAATATAACATATTAAATTATCTTTCTATCTGTCTATCTATCAACGCATGGGTCTAGTTTTAATGTGATATATTTTGTGTATGTCCAGTCAGACTTGTTGTCTCCCTTGTTCTGTGTAGTCTTGTAGGCTATACTGTGGGAGCCGAATCCCTAAATGAATTCCCGACATGTAGTTTGATATTAATAAAGACTTGACTAGGCTATTTATCTATCTAGGCTATTAGTCAACAATTATTCGCCAAAGGCGAAGTGAATAGTGGGGAATAGCCCCCGAGACCGAAGGTTTATTTGTTGTTATCAGCTGACATTTTGCGATGAAAACAATATCAGGTTTGAGATGTCAATCATGGGATATTGCCCAATATCCCGAAATAGCGAACCAATCAAATTGCGCCATTTAATGAGGTTCACGTGTAGCATATACTAACTATATATAATATCTATGTATTTATCTACGTATCTGCTGAACACTCTCTGTCTCTACTCTCAAGGGTCTCAATGCGGCTGTGGTCCGTGTCTCCAACGTGACGTCATGCAATGCATTCTGGGGGAAATGAGAATCAATAGCAAACCGCTAAAATAGTACCTAGTTTTTCGTATAACATTCCGTTTTGTGATACCTAACAACATTAAATACAAAAACTGTTTAAATCTTAAATACCAACAAGCCAATTGCACAAATTCGTTGGAAAATAAACCCTGCAACACGGCCTTATAGTTCCATGTATTAATATGAAATATGTTTAGGGGAAACATTCTGGGCACTTTTGGGCGGGTTCTTCTGACGTCGACCGAAGCACCGCCCAGCGATTGACGCCGCGGTCGGCAGCGGCAGCAGCCGCTTTTGAAAACGCCTGGCTCTTAACCGTGCTGAACCCTCCAGCTGCGAGGCGGTAATAAGGGCGGTTGCTGCACGGCGACGTGCAAGCACTTGAAAGTTTCAACAAGGGGAAAGCTGAGCGGTAGGGCAAAATATGTGCGCGTTCACGTGGGCGGCAACCGCTTCCTGGTCTACAGCCGCTTTCGTTACCGCCTCCCCTCTGCTGCCCTTCCCTCATTGAAATGAATGGAGGCGGAATTAGAAAAGATAAACATTGACTATTGAACACATTCTTGATCCGTAATAAAGCTGTCCGAAAGCAACACTATGCAGTCCAGGGCGGCAGAGTGGCAAACAAGTGAAGTTTAAGCGAAAGCGAGTGGCCCGACTCATCAAGCAATCTGTATTCCTTCGTTAAGTTTCACTAGTCTCGCAAAGCCAGACCAAACTACAGCAAGTAGAAGGTCTGGAACCACGCTACCTCGAGCCTTCTATCCGTGGGGAAACTAGGCGGGCCTGTTTTTATTTCTTTAAACCAATCAATCTTCTAGGGCGGGGCTAAACCCGGGAAGCAGCAGCGGTGTCCATGCAAAATAGTGCCGGGGGGAAATGCCAGCAACCGGAAGGGGAGGAGTGGCGGTGAAATCCGACGCTGGGCAATAGACGCTGTCCATTTCCGATCAGCCAGACTAAGGCCCCGTCCACACGAAGCCGATTTCATGGCGAATCCGCAAAGGTCTCGTACGGTTCGGCCTTCCGTCCACACGAAGCCGGCGAATCCGCTGACCGAAACCGTAAACTTCTGAAACCACCCTCGGAGGTGGTTTCAAATCTACCCGGTTTCGTTTTTGGATTCGTGTGGACGCCTGAAACCGACTGAAACCAGAGAATGTCTAATATGAGGAGAATGGGCACTCGCTGGCTAGTTCCGGTTTTCTGGACTGGTTGCAGTAATAAACTCTGTCCACGCGGGGCGCTCGCAGGCGAGTCCAGAATGAATGGGATCCTCAGAATCCACTTTTCTCACGATGTAATTTTTTGTCAAGTAATTTGAAAGTTGCGTTCAAAAGGAGGGGCTAAGATAATAAACTCAGATGAATATTGCATTTTTTAAGGTAACGTATCTGTTCTAAAAAGGCGTTAAAAACATGCGATGACGTCAAACATTGTCATACTGTCAGAGGTACTGCTTTACGGCAGTTTCTTAAGCACTTCGGCACTTCCGCATTACCTCCAACACCAGTGCCGTGTTCCAATACCCGTACTTCCATGAGTATACTTAAAGGAAGTATACTATCCGTGAGTACGAGTACGTTAATTTTTCAGATGCGAGTGCTGTTCCAAATCGAGTACTCCATGGTGCACTAACCGGAAATTACGATCACGACTGCCGCTGCGGCTCCTCCCCCGCAATAAACATCCCGCTTTCAACGGTGAACTCTTTACGCCTAGCAGTTATAAAAACTACAAAATGACTATTAATGCAGGCTAGGTGGAAAATGCGCCGACTTTGGCTCAGCCTGGCTCCACCTCTTCCGCTACGTAGCTAAGATGGCTGCCGTTGAGTACGGAAAATATCCTTCGATCCACACTTCACGATCAGCCCGTTTTGAGTACGACATCCGGGTCCTTGAAGTATATACTTCTTTTCGCCGGATCTGAATTGGAACGTACTACGTACTCAAAATTTGGCTAGTAAGTACGGATAGTACGGGTATTGGAACACGGCACAGCTGTTGGAGGTAAGGCTTTTTTTTGGCTTAATACACTATGCCGCGTTTCCACTGCAGGGTGCGGAACGGATCGGATCGCAAAGGGGCGGTAGGGAGGGGGCAGTATAGCCCAGCTCAGTTCCAAGGTCGCGTTTCCACTGCCGACAGTACCCTTGGTGGTAGGCCGGATGTCAATCGCCGCGGCAGCTACGTAAACATCGTAAACAACGTCTTCCTCCGCAAGAATGCAGACGAACGTCTCCACCTCCTTGTTCGCCCAAGCAAGCTTTTTACGCGACATGTTAATTGTAAAGAATAATACCTCGAGGCTACTGTTTGTTTGTTTTTATCCCCACGTCACCCGGAAGTGACGATTCTGTCGACCAATCAACGGAGGGGGGGTGTAGCTAGAATTCCAGGGTACCCTTTCAGGCGTCTGGTCTCGTTTTGGGTACCGCAACGGAGGAGTCCCTAGAATGGGGTCGGAACGGGTACGGCAAAGTCCGGGTCACGCCCACTTTTGGCGGTGGAAACGCGATCCGACCCGCACCTTTGCGATCCGATCCGTTCCGCACCCTGCAGTGGAAATGCGCCTCTAGTTACAGAGTTTTAGTGAGCTAATGTAAAAAAAAGAAATGCGCGAATGTTTTACATATGTATGTTATTTACAGAGTGTATTTTTAAATCCTCACTAGTGCCGATGATAAAGCTTTTTTTTTAGTAACGATTATGAGCTATTTCTTTCTCCTGAAATAGAAACCTGGATTAGAGTCATAATTTTAACACTGCATCAACTTAGTTTACATCAGTAAACAATCTCCTAGAGAGCAGTGCTCTGTTGTACTCCTCCTCATGCCTCTTCCTTTCTTGATCTCTACAGTTGGACCTTGATGCTGTGACAACGGACAAGTCTTCTTCCTCTGTCCTTTTTCTCTGCCTCTGTTCAGTATGTTCAGTGTTGTTAAATCATTTTTTTTTATTTATTATTTACTATTAGTTACTGTTCTTATTGTGTTCTTGTTAGTGTGATGTTTGAATGATGTTTGCAATGTTGGTATAATGTTTGTATAATTACTGTTATACAACTGTTACTGTTTCAATGTGACCCAGACCATATGTTCAATGGCTTAAAACAAAACCATCTGTAAAGATCAGTGAATGCATAGAAAGTGGTGTAGATGGTTTTCCCTCTGTGCAAGGTCATTAGCCCAAGTCCTACAAAAAAATAACGACTGTAATAGTAGATGTTTATCGTTAACTAACAATTTGTAATGAACAATCGGTTAAGGTAAGTTAAGTGCTTGAGTCTCGACACTTTAGAGAATGCCTAGCGCGTAACTTGAATAAGCCATGTGCGATTTTACCCGGGCTCCAGCGCAACTTTCCTTACCAGGTGCAGCCTCAGGTAGCCTAGGACCATTCATACAGGAGCAAGCAAGAACGTTACCTTTTTCTGTCCTTGGGAAACGAAAATACGGACAATCCTTTTCCACTGTTAGAGCAGTTTATCATTGCACATTTACGAGGCATTTCTTTTTTAAACTATCTTTATTTTCGAAAAATAGATAATGACAGATGAAATGATAGTGAGCGGGACATTGACTGTATTATTTAAGGTGGTCATACCGTAGGCCTACCTACCATGTATATAACACATTGAACATTGAACACAAGAAATGGAAGAAATTCCCTTATGCCCATGTACTTTCACCATACATAACTATATAAAAAATAAAAGGGCCTGCAGGAAAATATAAATACAGTACGCAAAAAATTAACTTAGACGGAATGCTTCTGATCGTGCTTCAGCTTCAGATGCCGTCAAGAGGGGTCTCTGGTCGTAATCAGTCGCAAGTCTGTCCCTGACCAATCAGCATTCATTAGCAGAAGGCTAGCGTGTACGGCCAACAACGGCCCAAACTGTAAGAAATCGAAAGGACATAAGTACTCATTCATTCGACTTTTGAACTATAATCTATATTGAACTTGCGGAATCTACAATAAAATTTGCGATATTTCAACAACAAGCAGGTGAAAGAGACATATTTAGCCGTCTAGCCCCATAGACTCCCATTCATTCTTCACCCGCGATCACACCCAGTGGATGTCTAATGGAACTACAACCAAGATCGGTACAATGGGGCGTATAGGAAGTGCCCAGGCTCTTCGTAGACGGGCTCTGACCCAGTGTTTCCCATACATAGACCATTGTGTGGCGCGGCGCCACAGAATCAACATCGAGCGCCACGAATTGATTCTGTCTTTTCTTTTTTTTTCTTTTTTTTTATAACGCGATTTGGAAATCTAAAAATCGTTCCGTCCATTCATCTCTGCATAGCACTCGTTCCCCCTGTCATTCTCACACACACACACACACACACACACACACACACACACACACACACACACACACACACACACACACACACACACACACACACACACACACACACACACAGAGCGAGAACGACGATGCTAACACATGAACCCACCGATGTCACCCGTCGCTTAGCAACCGGACTCGCTGGGGTTGTTAAGTTACCGGACTACTGAAACTACTACGGAGTGATAATAACAAAGACGTGAATCAGGCAATAAATCCAATTTCCTTGACAGCGGTAAGGTTCGGTGTGCATTAAAGTACAGACGGAGTGGACCAATTGCGAACTACTGCAGCTGCTCCAAGTTAAACCCCAAACTAATCGGAATAAGTATTTATAGCGGACTACACCACCAATTCTATTCCGCATAGAATTCTATTCCGAACCGATTGAGGCGTATATATATATATGATACTTTTCTATTCCGATTGAGCTGTTCTTCCACATCTATGCAAATCAGATGTGTCCGCATGTAAACGCGGAGTTACATGCACACTCTGCGCCGCCGCCCCACCGCCGCCGCCCCCACCCCCCCCCCCCGCACCACACATTGGTCCTTGGTCTGTGGGAAACACTGCTGACCCCATAGATATATATATTAACTAGATGCCCTACGGCGGCGTCTAGAACGTCACTCTAGGCCGCCATCTTACCACAGTAAAGCTTTCTGGTGGAATCTATTGTAGCGGACGTAAGTCTGTGATCTGCACAAACGCTAATACTCTTATCTTGCTGAAATCTTGACGGATTTACAAACGGTTTGGTTTCTTACAAACGTTATTAACGTGGTTATAATTCTAGATGCTTGAACATGTTTAAATTGTAGCTTTTCTCTTTGAAAAACGACTTAATCGTGCAGCTTAGTTGTGTATCACGGGTAGGCTACTAGCTACCCAGTAATTTTACATCGATGGGAGAGGCAGAATTGCTATTTTCAATATAATTTAAGTTGAACATGATTACACTGAAGTTGCACATGATTTCCAATCGGGTTTGTTTGTCTTACATTATGAATTCTACAGGAAATTGCTGACAATTGAAGATGCCAGACTTTTGTGCCGCCTACGGATGCGTTAATCTACGAACTGTCGAAACGAGAACCCGTGGGATCACCTTTCACCTGTAGGATATTACAATATTACGACTACGATAATCGTTAGTTACTTAGTGGAAGTATATACAATACAGGTCCTGTTACACAGGAACAGCGGGGCTAGTATGACATAATAGTATTGCTAGATTGTTGTTGACACAAGGCTTTTTAGAATATGTTTGTTAACACAATCACTGAATGGTATTTTGGACACCTTTTTATTGTTTTTAGTGTGGTTAATCTTAAATACTGATTGAAACTGTTGACAATAATTACTATATCTGGGTGCATTTCTCACTTTATTAAGGTTTCCCAAAGCCAGAGCGATGCGGATAAAGTGGGAAATTGCAGTTCTGGAGGAACTGAAGGAGAAAGATCTCATCAACGAAGAGCTGAAAGAGAAGCTTGATTGATTTCTATTCAGGTAAAATAAAAATATCACATTAAATATTTTGGGTATTTTATGTTATTTGTTGACTTCCTAGTTACCATTAAAAGGAGACCTACTTGAATGACTTTTTCTAATTGAATTTCAGATCTTCCGGTTCATCTCCTGTCGAGGCAGGGCGTAGAGTACACCAAGGACCAGAGAGATTTTGCCCTTACGCTCCATCTGCATGGTCCAAAGGCAAATCACTACCTGAGAGATACTCTGCACATTCACCTGCCACATCCCAGTTCATTGCAAAGGTATTCTTCATGATGTCTAATTTTACACTGAATTACATTAAGCACTACAGACAATATTATTCAGTGTGTCCACCATAGGGATGCTTGTGTTAGTGGTTAAATGGCTACGTGGAATATCTTCTTTTTATTTATACAAGGTGGCTGAGCTCTCTTGATGCCAGACCTGGTCTCAATAAAATGATGTTGGACATGCTGGAAAGACGGCGTCAGGAAGATGAGGTCAAATACGGAAGTGTCACTCTGATGCTGGATGCCATGTACATCAAAAAACACGTCCAACATGATCCTCAGACACAAACAATGTTTGGATATGTGGACATGGGGGATCGACTGAATGAGACTGACATAGCTTCCGAGGTTCTTGTGTTTATGGTGGTTGGGCTTCAAGGTTATTGGAAAGCTCCAATTGCATATTATTTGACCAAGTCCCTCACACCAGAATCACAGAAAGTGTTAGTAGAACATGCACTAGAAGAGCTGCATCATCGTCAAATAAGGGTGGTGTGCATGACAATGGATGGTCATGCAACGAATATCTGTATGTGCACCCAACTTGGGTACGATTTAAAAGCAGACCCCTGTAAGCCCTTCAAGACCCATTTCCAACATCCAGTATCCCATGACAATGTTTTTGTTATGATGGATGCTTGCCACATGCTGAAGCTGACACGCAATATGTTGCAGGTACATGCTCATTATTGCCTATTTTTTCTGACTGTTCTGCTTTTTATACATTTTGATTTTATTTACATAATTCTGCAGAATATGGTGCTTTACAGTTGGCGTGAAAAAAATAATCTGGTTCTGCAGGCATACAGCCCAATTAGAAGCATAACTGGCAGTATCAATTGGAAGTACATAGTTCAGCTGAACAATGTCCAAAAGAAAAGTGGACTACATGCTGCCAACCGAGTCACAGATAAGCATGTGAACTTTGCCAATCAGAAGATGAAGGTATGTTATCATGATGATTTATGTATAGAGGGCCGCAATAGAAATAGGCTCTAAGGCTTTATTGTGTTTTTTAATGTGCTCTTCATTTCTCCTTCTAAACTCAATCAAGGCCTCCCTGGCTGCTCAGACTTTGAGTAACTCTGTGGCAGTGGCGCTCCGCACCTTGCAGGACGTAGGCTATGCAGAGTTCAAAGATTATGAGGCTACTTCTGAATTAATTAAGGTAATGCAGCTAGGATTTGCATCATTGACCAAAAACATTTCCCAACATTCTAGGCCTACTGTTAACTTCTTACCAACATTTGAGTGATTAATTGCTTTAACCCCTTTTTTTCCCCTTTTAACACCCACCCTCCCTTTGTAGTTGATATGTTGGTCAGCTATCCCAAAGCAGAACATTTTGGCATCAGGAACGATTCAATAATTACGACCCTCCTCAAATTCAACACTATGCAAGAACTTGGTTAAAACTATACCTACCTCATACTTTCCTCAAAAACACCCTTATTGTTACATCTCCGATTAACAGGTTTAAAGCAATGCAGAAATATACATTTTAAAATCATAGCCACAGAGAAAATGGAGAGAAATCAAACTATGCCTCATACTTGGGTGTTTACTATCTGATACCTGTTGACACTAAGTTATAGTGATGATTTAAGTGCTTTCAGTTAATTTAGATATTTGTTTATAGATAACAGACAAGCTGTTTGACATCTTGAACGGTCGCAATCCCAGAGCCAAAGGGTTCAAAGCCCCCCTTGGTTCCAGGAATTGGACAAGCACCAGGGAGTTCTTGATAAAAGCCAGGGGGTACTTGCTCACTTTGAAGATGGAGGATGGCAAACCCCTTTACCGAACAAAGAGGTCTTTTAAAATAGTGACAATTAGTGATGCACTTACACCATTTGTAGTCGCCAATACCCAGTACAAATTCTTAATTCTAATTCTTAATTCTAATTAAATTATCGTGTGCTCAATTAGAAAATAAGGGTTTATTTTATTATTCGTTAGATGTATACAAGTAGTCAATTTACAAATCATTAAATTATCTAAGGTAAAACTCTACTGGTTTCAGTGCATCCCTCAAGTCCATGATATAAGTTCAACAGATGCTCTGTTCTCTTGTTTATCTACAGTGTTCTGTGTCTTCTGCATCGAGTTCAGATGCTCTGTCCTCCTGTCTGCATCAAGTTCATAAGATGCTCTGTCCTGTAAGATGTTCTGTCCTGTCTGCATCGAGTTCATGAGATGCTCTTTTCTGTTCATGTATTGCATGCATGTTACGTTGTGAATTGATTCAAGAAGGTTTTAGTGTCCTAAAAGTACTTTTAAGGATCCTAAACCGTACACAGATTATACTTTAAGGTCAGGGATGCAAACTAGTCAGCTTTAACCCCCCCCCCCCCCCCCCCCCCAAATGTGGCAATGAAGTGAATTGTTTGAAATGTGGATTTGTGTCTGCCCTGAGAAGTGCTGCTCTGGGAGCATTCACTATTTTCACCCTATACTGTTAGTTTGCTTCCCTGCTTTCTTGTGTCCTGTTTTGGCAGAATCATCGTAGCAATACAATATTTGCTTTTGAAGGTTCCTCTCTGTCCTGGGCTTCGTCATAAACATTGACACGTTGATGTCTATGGTTCCTGTGCTGCTTGAAGGATAGCGATATGTCCTGACCTACAAATTCAGCCAGGACCATTTGGAACTTCTCTTTAACTCCATCAGAGCATCCGGTAGGTTTCAAAATTATTTTTTACCAGCCGCAACACTAACGCCTCGTTACGCCTCCGACCAAAAGTCCATTCATTCCTATGTGATTCTCCATAATGTCCGTTTTTCCTCCGAGACTCCTCCCCTCCGTAAAATTTTTGTCCGGTATGTCCGTAATATACGTTCAAATTTTTTTACTTTCGCCGTCGTTTTACAGAGATACCGTATGAAAGTTTTTATGTTTTTCACAAAACATGTAAGTACCTGGCAGGCCAAACACCTCGCCGATCTCTTTCCAAGCCTGGTTGGTTTTGTTTTTATATATGTCGATCCTCATGTTCCAAAGTACCGGTCTCCTAAAAACGGCCATTATCATACGTTCCCCCATCTTTTAGGCTGTCCCTAAATAAATTCATGTCTGTACGTAAAACACTAGCGACCCTTTCCGTAAATTTACGGAAGCACGCATACGAAAAACATACGTATGTGGAAACGAGGCGTTAGTGACAAAGTTTCAGCAAATGCTTGGATTGTTTTCAGTTTTTCGGTCCATATGTTTTTGTTTTTTTTCCATTTTTGGTAAAACATTTTAAAGCATATATTGAATATCTGTGTAATATACTCGTATATCTTGTGTTTTTTTAAAGGTGGCTGGAATAACAACCCTAATGCCGGCCAGTTCAAATACATCTTCAGAAAGCTGATGGCCCAGTGTGGAGTTGTTAAACCATGCGGAGGCAATGTGACTGCACAGGATGAGACAGAGTCCCTATCAGCGGTCATCGACACCTCTACAAGCCTGTCAGCTGTAGATATGTCCTCTCTAGCAGGAGAAGATCTTCCATCCCCGTTTGCTGACATTCCTGCCCTAGTACATGACCACAGCTACCTTCCCGTCCGCTATGATGGTCTTGTGGACAACGCTCTCGTGTACATTTCAGGTATAGGCTGACTGAAAGTCGATATATATATATATAACTGATAATGCCAGTAGTCAACTCTGTAAGAGAACAATCTTGACAGTCCAAAAAAAGAAATGTCTCCTTAATTTCCCCACGCATATTATCATAAGTTATGATATTATACTAACCCAAATTTCAGGATTTGTTGTGAGACGGGCTCTGAAGAAGCTGTCCTGTGATGTCTGCCGTGCCAGCCTGGTGACAGACGCTGCATCTGCCATCAAGGACCAGAGCTACCACCTGCTGTGTCTAAGAAACAATGGAGGCCTGGTGATTCCATCAGAGGGCACAGTGAGGGTCGTCAGGGCAGCAGAGTGGGTCATTCGCCAGGCATCAGCTAGTTTCAGACGATCACAGCCCATCAAACTGCTAGAGGTCTTGTACATTGTACGTAAGAGGATCGGGTCAGAGGATGTGTTTGTGCTCAGGGAGCACATCGGCGACACGCAGTATGGCATAGACAGCCGCCACCATACGCTGCTAACACTAGTTGTGTCCTTGTTTTTTAAGCTAAGTCTACACCACATCGCTAAAATGACTACACTAAGCTTACAGAGCAACAACATGCGACAGAAGCTCAATAAAACAGTCCTTTTCAAAGGGCATTAGCCCAATGTTACAACCCTGGTGGGTCTCTCTGTGGGCCCGCCCATTTTTGCTGCCTCTCTCCACCCCCCCCCCCTTCCCGTGAGGATGGACACTGGGGTTTCATCGGCCCTCACCCCCCCCCCCTTCCCGTGAGGATGGACACTGGGGTTTCATCGGCCCTCACCCCCCCCCCCTTCCCGTGAGGATGGACACTGGGGTTTCAGCGGCCCTCACCCCCCCCCTTCCCCTGAGGATGGACACTGGGGTTTCAGCGGCCTTCAGTGTGCATACTGTATATAGTTCTCTCCTATGGTGGCATCATTCCTTCAGTGTGCATATTGTATATAGTTCTCTCCTATGGTGGCATCATGCCTTCAGTGTGCATATTGTATATAGTTCTCTCCTATGGTGGCATCATGCCTTCAGTGTGTTTATTGTATATAGTTCTCTGCAAACCTATGGTGGCATCATGCCTTCAGTGTGTATATTGTATATAGTTCTCTGCAAACCTATGGTGGCATCATGCCTTCAGTGTGTCTTGAGCAGCCACAAAGGTTGCACATATTATATTCATATTTTATCGTATTTGTCTAAATGCATACTTGACTGTAGATAGATTTGAGTGAAGTTACCAACACAATAGATTGCCGAGTTTTAGTAGCCCATATATTGGGCAAAATAACATGAATACCTTGTGCATGTGTGTATTTATTGCACCTATCTGTTGTTTAATGTTAATTTCATATGAAAACACATCGTTATAATTACATAAATACATTATATTTGTAAAGTAATGCAATAGATACATGTTCGGATGCTCAACTCCGGTTTATTAACTCCCGCGTGTCTCACTCATATCCGTAATACTGACCTCCCGTATAACCCCCAGTATATGTGCAAGCACATTAACTACCGTATATGACAATATGCGCAAGCACATTAACTACCGTATATGACATCTCCCCCTTTTTAAAGTGTTATGTCAATAACATCACAGGAACAGTTTAACTGAAAATGCCTATTCAAACAGGTCATAGCATAAACCAAGATTAACTTAAATTAACTTAAATGGAGACATTTCTAACATACACAGGTCTCTTTCCCCTCAACCAACAGATAAACATGTACAACTGTACAACTTTCTTTTTTTTTCACAAATCAACAGTATCACATTAATGTCAATACAACTTTTCTTCTCTTTTTTTTTTCAAAAGGGCATATGATCTGCACTTATTTACAGGTCAAGCCTGTCGATATGCTTGCACACCCGTCCCGATCTGGTCACAGTCTGACCGGGCAGAGGGGTTGCGGGTGTAGCCACACTCTGACTCACAGGAACGGTCTCTGACATGGTGGCACCGTCAGAGTGTGTGTCTGTCCCTGTGACGTCCCTGTGCGCTGCTGGGATGGGCTGGGGAACTGGCCCTGGTTGGAGGTGACGGCGGTTACGCCGCAGCTCCGCTCCATGCTGCGTCCTGATGACGAAGGATCTCGGGGTGGTGCTCTCGCTTGAGATCACCGCTGGCAAAGACCATGACTTTTCATGGTCCAACTTGGAGAATACAACATCTCCTGGTTGCAGGGCAGGTAAGGGCCTGGCTCCATGACGGCGGTTGAAGTAGTGAGCCTGTTTAGCCTTTTCCCTTCCGTCCCTCTCCTTCACAGCTGTCCTGCTAGGCCATTTGGGTAGGAGATTTTTCTCCAGAGTGGGGAGTGTGGTTCTGATTTTCCTCCCCATCAACAGCTCGGCTGGACTGAAGCCTGTGGTGGAGCACGGAGTGGACCTATAGCTCATCAGAGCCATCACAGGATCTTCTTGCCTGAGAATTTTCTTTGCCGTCTGTACAGCTCTCTCTGCGTGCCCATTGCCCTGTGGATGGTGAGGGCTGGATGTGCAGTGCTTGAAGTCGAGCTGCCTCGCGCACTCCTTGAACTCTGCACTTGAAAACTGGGGTCCGTTATCACTCACCACCTCATCTGGAACGCCAAACCTGGCGAAGACCGCTTTCATTCTTTGAATGACCTGTGCACTCGTTGTCGAGGGTAAGTGCAGTATCTCTAGGAACCTGGAGTAATAATCTGAGATTACCAGGTAGTTGTGGTGGTTGTGCTCACAAAGGTCCATTGCAATTCTCTTCCAGGGTCGCTCTGGAAGCGGTGTGGAGATGAGAGGTTCCTTTTGATGTGTTCTTTTCAGTTCACAGCACACCTGACATGACGTCACAAGCATGCTTATCTCCGTAGAGAGTCTGGGCCACCACACAGATGAGCACGCTCTCTCCCTACATTTGACTAGGCCCTGGTGCCCTTCGTGAATCTTCTGAAGGATCTCACCTCTCATTGACTTTGGCATGACAATCCTGCTTCCCCTGAGGACCAGGCCATTGTGTTCTGATAGCTCTGACTTCACTTGGACGTACTCTCTCGCGTCCATGGGCACATTGCTCAAGTGTTCAGGCCATCCTTTCTTTATGAGTTTCACAACCGACAGCAGTTCGGCATCGGCTGCTGTCGCCGTTCTGATTTCATCCATCTTGCTTGATGATGCAGGGATCCCCTCTACTACGCTATCCACGTAGCATGCCACGTCACTGTGTGTGTCCGTCTCTGCACTCGTGCTGGCCAGTGGACTGCGTGACAGGGTGTCCGCGATGACCAGAGTTTTCCCTGGCGCATATTCTGCCACTGGATTGAATCTCATGAGCCTCATGAGAAGACGCTGACATCTTAGAGGTCCATTGTCTAGACTGTGGCTGTTAATGAGAGGCACTAGCGGTTTGTGATCAGTGATGAGCTTGAACTGCTCCAGTCCATTGAGGTATCTGTCAAACTTCTCGCATGCCCACACACCGGCCAGGCATTCTTTCTCTATCTGGGCGTAGCGTGTTTCTGCCTCAGTGAGCCGTCTGGAGCAATATGCCACAGGTTTCCACTGCTCCCCGTGGAGCTGAAGGAGCACACCCCCCAGTCCATAACTACTTGCATCTGCTGACACAGCCGTGGGCTTGGTCAAGTCATAGAAAACAAGTACTGGTGCAGTTGACAGCAGCTCCTTGATGTGTTCAAAAGCAGTTTGTTGTGCGTGGCTCCATGTCCATGAATTCTTGTCCCTCAAGAGCTCGTACAGCGGCTGTCCTACGGTAGAGAGCATGGGGATGTATTTTCCAAGATAATTTACCATTCCCAGTATCCTTCTCAATTCTTGCACGTCTGCTGGTGGTAACAGCTGCCTTATAGCTTTCACTTTGTCTGGGTCAGGCCGGATCCCGGACCGGTCAATGAGATGTCCAAGGAACCGCAGCTGACTCTGCCTGATGGAGCACTTCTCACGGTTGAGCTTCAGACCAGCTGTCACAATGCGCTGCATTACCTTCTCCAGGCGACCGTCGTGCTGCTCTTGTGTGGTCCCATAGACCAGAATGTCGTCCATGAAGGCCTCAACACCCTCCAGCCCCTGCAGGGTCTCCATCATCTTCCTCTGGAAGATTTCTGGTGCGCTCGTGATTCCAAACGGTAGCCGCTTGAAGTTGAATCTGCCAAATGGTGTAATAAAGGTAGTGAGCTTACAGCTGTCTGAGTGTAGTGGTATCTGGAAGAACCCACTGGCGGCATCGAGCGAAGAGAAGACAGTGGCCCCACTCAGCTTTGCTGTAATCTCATCAGTAGTAGGCAGGATATACTGTTCTCTTTTCACTGCCTCATTCAGCCTCTTGAGATCAACACATATGCAGGCTTTACCTGTGCTCTTCAAGACTGGCACCATGGGTGCACACCAGTCCGTGGGCTGTGTCACCCTCTCGATGATGCCATTTCCCTCCATCCTCTTGAGCTCCTCCTTTACCTTTTGCAGCATAGGGAGAGGCACGCGTCGTGCTGTGTATACAGCATATGCATTGTCTTTCAGCAGTATTCTCACTGGTTCAGTCTTTAAAGTCCCATGCGTGCCATATGCCTGTGGATGTCCTCCGTTGCACACCGTTTCATTCACCCTCCTCACTAGATCCATTTTCACAGACAGCGGCCTGCTGAGTAGGTTGTTGACCGTACGTCCGCGGATGACATATGCTGTGAGTGGGTGAGTCTTTCCTTTGTAGGTCACAGTGCTCTGGAACTGTCCTATGCACTGCAGCTCGCCCCCTGGGCTGTCCAGTGGCATCTCTGCAGGCTGCAGTGCTCTTTTGGGCATGAGTGAGTGGTAGGTCTCCTCGCAGATGACGTTAACATCGGCCCCTGTGTCGATTTTGAAGTCAACTGGTGTAGAGCCCACCAGTAACTCGACGGCCCATTGCTCTGGCGACCCGTCTGCTTTACTCACAGCCCCAAGAAAGTGTGACTGCTGCTCCGTTTGCTCTGTAACCTCACTCACTGCCTGCCTGCGCCTACACACTCTACTCCAATGTCCAACTTTGTTACATGTATTGCATGTGGAATTACGAGCCGGGCAATTTTCATCTTTACTGTGCCACGCTTTCCCACAGTCCACATTGCCCTTTATTTCCCCCTTTTGGCTTACCGTAGTGATTGGGGTATTTGCTGCGCTCGTGAGTGACTTCTTGTATCACCCCCGTTGTCTCTCCTTGCATGCTGACTTGAGAAGCAACTTCTTCCGACTGCCTGACTGTCTCTATAGTCAGCGCTAGTGTTAAGTCCTTTGTCAGCTGCAATTTCCGTGAGACATCTTTGTCGAGTATTCCAACTACGATTCGGTCGCGGATATTCTCATCTCTGTTCCCGCCGAATTCGCAATGTTCTGCCAGTTCATACAAAGCCCTGATAAAAGTTTCTGCTTTTTCTCCTGGTCTTTGCACGCGCAGATGGAAACATGCACGTTTGTGTATTACATTCCTTCTTGGCACAAAGTAATCATCAAACTTTCCAAGCACCCTCCCATAATCATCTCTATGTGCATTATCTTCGAAGTTAAACGAACGGAAGATGTTCTCCGACTCGCTTCCCATAGCGTATATCAGACTGCTAACCTGCACAGAACCATCTTCCTTGTCCAGCTTGGTTGCAATTCTGAATCTCATAAAACGCTGCTTCCACTCCGGCCACTCTCCTGGCCTATCGAAGGAAAAGTTTGTCGGAGGGGGGAACTTAGGCATGACTTCGTTTTCACTTCTGACACCATGTAAAGTAATGCAATAGATACATGTTCGGATGCTCAACTCTGGTTTATTAACTCCCGCGTGTCTCACTCACATCCGTAATACTGACCTCCCGTATAACCCCCAGTATATGCGCAAGCACATTAACTACCGTATATGACAATATGCGCAAGCACATTAACTACCGTATATGACAATATTTGTATCCTATATTTGTGAAGGGAAATCTTGTACCTATTTTAGAACATTATTCTATTTTTCTTAGAACCTAACAATTATTCATAAGTATGTACTGTCATCCCTACATCTCTGACGTTTATAGCAAACCAAACCGTTTGAAAATCGGTTGAAAATTGATTATGGTTATTATGGTTATGGCAAGTTATGGTTATTTAAAAAGTACATGAATCACTACCAACACAATGTTATTGTTGAGCAGCTTACTGTGGTAAGATGGCCGCCAGTGGTGACGTTCGACTCCATTGGCCAGCAGCGCGGACGAGGCATCTAGTTAATATATATATCTATAGCTGTGTTCGAAATCGTTCCCTATCATGGATGTGGTGCACTAAATAGGGTGCACGCCATTTGGTAGGGTGTTCGAATTCTCAGTGGTCCACTATATAGGGCACTATTCACCTTATTCTTCAACCGTTCTATTTCCCATGATTCATAGCGGGTTCAACTGACTAAACGGTTTTCTATTTCCGGTTAAGTGTTTGTTTACATTGCATGATCCTACAAGCGTCGCTTAAAGCTAGTTATTTTAAGGCTTAAGGAAGTTATTTTACATAACTGTAAAATAACACCGACTATGGGAAGTAGTCGGTGGCTACACACTGCCGATGAAATCTTAAAAGATCATATCAGAGTCCCAAATCCGTCAAAACTGACAGGTTGGGTGGATGAGATGAAACTATGGCCAGGAGTTAGCCATATTGATATAATCAATTATTTTGTCTTTTCTGAGGGTGGAGATCGTGAGGAGATGCGCAATTATAAAAGTACTGAGACCTTCAATTACTTCCATAGCAATAAAGTCGGGCGCATTTTTTTATGTAAGCACGAAGACTATGTGTTTTTGAAGGCAGAGGTCGACAGGAGCCAAAGTGCTAACCATAAGGTTATAGCTTGGGTTATGCTGCAGCCGTCGGGGTTGATAGAGACTGTCGGGTGCTCATGTATGGCTGGATTAGGGAGATTGTGCAGTCATGCCGCAGCAATCCTTTGGAAGGTATGAAGAAGAAAAAAAATCCTTTGTTTATCTGTGAATTAATAAAAGTAACGTGATCATATCACTTTTTATGAGTGTTTTTTCGATTCAGTTTAGCTAGGTGAGGATGACAACATTTGAAACAAATGGCAAATGGGTATAGGCTCTGTTAATGTGCTCATTACAGGTTGAAAATGCAGTAACTACCGGGAAGACAGGGCTTGCATGTACAGATGAGCAGCGCAGGTGGAACGCAGGGACAGTCAGGAACATCGAGCCAAAAAGACTGAGGGACATAAACTTCAGCCACCACAGGGCAGGAGATGAATTTGGTATAAGGGTGTCCGGTGCTCAGCCACTACCAAACACCCCACAATATATGTCACATGCCGAATTCTTCACTAATGTAGACAAAGACCCAACAAAGCCACTTTTCCAGTTAAAAAACAGTCTGTTGGGCAAGTGTTACAGAGCCAAACCAGTAGTGCAACCCTGTAGCCTTGCACATACTGCAGTAGATGCAAGATTTTTAAGACCTCATCAAACCCATGCTGGTTCTGATCTCACATGTGAGACATGTAAAAGCTTTTATGAGTGTTATGTTCAAGTGAGTAGTGCACAGGCTTCTACTCTAGAATCTGAGACAAGGGAGCAGAGTTCTTCAGATTTGTGGCACAACGCACGAAAACTAAGAATAACTGCAAGTGCAGCTAAAAAGGTTCCTTCTAGAGCATCCACCAATCCAGACAAATTCATTGCAGAGCACCTCTACCCCTCCTTTCGTGGCAACTACGCCACAAATTATGGTAAAGAGAATGAGGTGGTTGCTGGCAATGCACTTAGAGAGCAAGGCATGAGCATTACACAAATGGGCATCACTGTTAATGTTACAGAGCCATGGTTGTCAGCAAGCCCAGATGGGGTAATTGACTCATCTGTGCTACTAGAAATAAAATGTCCCGTCCCAAGTAAACTCCATTCTACCCTCTTGGATCAGCTTGACCATACCTGCAGTGATATCAAGCTAGTAGATGGAGTACCACAACTTCAGAAAACAGGTAGCCGAGGATATTACATGCAGGTACAAATAGGTATGTTCTGTGCCGGTCTGAAGATGGCCAAACTGTTTATCTGGAGCCCAAACGACACAGTTATGTTCACTGTACCATTTGATGAGCCCTATGTTCTGGAGAGGGTAGGACATCTGAAGAGATTTTATTTCTCAACAATGTTGCCCCAGCTTGTAGATGAATTTGTTGGTCAGCGACTGAAACTACACAACAGATATGTGAGCATAATGAATTCTTAAAAAAGCACCTAAATAAGAAACATTTTATGCTGCAGCTGCAACAGAATGAAAAAAAAAAATTATGCAATCAATTCCATATATGCTGAGATTAAGTATTGTTGTAGATAGGTGAATATTACAAAGTAGTGTTATTAAATCAGTTTAATGTCACATTGTGTAATCAGTCTTTCTGTAAACAACAAATCTTATACAAAGAGTAAATATAAACAGTACAAATTACAAAAGGAAGCAAGTGTCAATATGAAATATACAGGAGCAATTTATGTAGATGTACAAAGTAGTGTTATTAAATCAGTTTAATGTCACATTGTGTAATCAGTCTTTCTGTAAAAACAAATCTTATTCAAAGAGTAAATATAAACAGTACAATTACAAAAGGAAGCAAGTGTCAATATGAAATATACAGGAGCAATTTATGGAGATGTACAAAGTAGTGTTATTAAATCAGTTTAATGTCACATTGTGCAATCAGTCTTTCTATAAAAACAAATCTTATACAAAGAGTAAATATAAACAGTACAATTACAAAAGGAAGCAAGTGTCAATATGAAATATACAGGAGCAATTTATTTAGATAATAATAATAATAATAATACATTTTATTTATACTGCACTTTATATTCAAGAATCTCAAAGTGCTTCAGAGAAAAAAATACCAAAAAACTATTAAAAAAGGGGGAACCTCAAAGAAAGTTTAGCTGAATGCTCTTTTAAAGAGATGGGTTTTGAGGTTCCGTTTAAAAAGAGCTGTAGTCTGTGGAGCCCTCAGGTGGTCAGGGAGGGCGTTCCATAGTCTAGGGGCAGCAGCAGAAAAGGCCCGATCACCCATGGTGCACAGCTTCGTATGTCGGGTTTGGAGGGTGTGAGTGGATCCTGAACGGAGTGTACGTGAGTTTGTCGGGGGGGTGAGGAGTTCCTGAAGGTAGAGGGGGGCAAGTCCGTGAAGGCACTGGTGGGTGAGGAGGGAGACCTTGTACTCAATTCTGAGTGAGACAGGGAGTCAGTGCAGTGATTTCAGGATGGGGGTGATGTGGTCATGCTTGCGCACCCTCATCAGGACCCTGGCAGCACTGTTTTGAATGTATTGGAGCCTCTGGATGCTCTTGCCAGGGATCCCAATGAGGAGTGCATTGCAGTAGTCCAACCTGGAGGAGACAAAGGCATGGACGAGCTTCTCTGCATCAGCCAGGGTGAGTGATTGGCGGAGTTTGGCGATGTTCCTGAGGTGGTATAAAGCTGTCTTACAGAGGTGTTTGATGTGGGTGTCAAAATTAAGTTGTGGGTCCATTTTAACACTGAGGTTGGTGACGGATGTGGAAAGGGGGACGTTTTTGCCAGAGAAGGTGATATTGGTGATGGTGGGGGAGCGGAGCTGATGTGGCGTGCCAACAAGGATGGCTTCCGTTTTATGGCTGTTAAGTTGTAGGAAGTTGAGCTTCATCCACGCCTCTATCTCCTCCAGGCAGGTGGTCAGTGTGGATGTTGGCAGAGGGGCAGAAGAAGTGGGGGTTGTCCTGATGTAGAGCTGTGTATCATCAGCATAGCAGTGGTAAGACAAGCCATGCCTGCTAATGACACTACCCAGGGGGAGCATGTACAGTGAGAACAGTGTGGGGCCCAACACCGAGCCCTGGGGGACACCGCAGGTGACGTTGTTGGTGTGTGATTTTGCTTTGCCCAGGGCAACGTGCTCAGTTCTGTCAGTGAGGTACGAGGTGAACCAGTTCTTTACATTTCCTGATAGTCCAATGGTGTATTGCAGGCGGTGAAGGAGAATATTGTGGTCAACCGTATCAAAAGCAGCTGTTAAGTCCAGGAGGATGAGGAGAGATGGGGAGCCGGTGTCTGCTGCCATCAGGAGGTCATTTGTGACCCTGACCAAGGCTGTTTTTGTACTGTGGCCATAGCGGAAACCAGACTGGAATTTTTCAAACAAGTGATGTTGTATGAGGTGATCCTGGAGTTGTGCTGCAACTGTTTTTTCCAGAACTTTTGACAGAAATGGGAGATTTGAGATGGGCCTGTAGTTGGAGAGGACTTCTGGATCAAGGGTAGGTTTTTTTAATGTTGGTCTGATGACAGCAGTTTTTAATGCAGATGGGATATGGCCGGCCAGGAGGGAGTGGTTAATGATATTGGTGATGAGTGGAGAGACAGCAGAGATGTTGGCCTTCAGCAGAGCTGTAGGGAAGGGGTCTAGTGCACAGGTGGATGGCTTCATTTTCCTGATGACGTCCTCCACCTCTTCCTTTGTGATGCTGGAGAAGGAGCAGAGGGTCTGGACAGAGTCAATCGGTGGGTCAGCAGTTTGAAGGGGCAGGGCAGTAGTGATGGAGAGGTGTGAGCGGATGTTATTCACTTTTTGTTTAAAAAAGTTGATGTGCATGTTGCAACTCTCCGTGGTGACATCAGATTGGGATGGTAAAGGGGGTTAGAGAAGGTGATGGACAGTTGAAAAGAGCTGTTTGGAGTTACCAGGGCTATTGTTGATTATTGCGGAATAGAACCTGGACCGTGCATTATTCAGGGCTTCAGCATATGCCCTCCTGTGTTCCCTGTATGCCTGTTTGTGAACGGTCAGACCAGAGGCCTTGAGTCGCCGCTCAAGGACACGCCCAGCAGCCTTCATTGTACGTAGTTCACTGGTGTACCAGGGTGCGGAGCGCGAGAAGGAGACTGACCTCGATGTTAAGGGGGCGTGGAGATCCAGGAGACTGCTCAGGGACTGGTTGTATAAGTCCACTGAGTCAGCAACAGAGAGGGAGTCAGTTGAGCCAGCGGAGAGATGTTGAAGGTCCAGGGCCAGGGCATCCATGTTGATATTTTTCACATTCCTGAAGTGGATCTGCCGCTTTGGTTTGGTGTGGGAGGAAGGAAAAGGGAGCTCCATTGACACAACTCTGTGATCCGAGACGCCAAGATCATAGACCTGTAGGTTGCTGATGGGGGCGGAGTTTGAGATGACCAGGTCAATTGTGTGTCCTCTGGAGTGTGTGGGGGCATCAACATGTTGTTGTAGGTTGAGGGAGTCTAGCAGCTGAAGAAAATCAGCAGCGGGCTGGCATGAGGGGGTGTCAACATGAATATTTAAATCACCCAGAATGATGGTATTGGCAGAGGTAGTACAGAGTGTTGTGAGGAGATCAGACATTTCCGGGATGAAAGCAGAGTTGGGTTTAGGGGGCCTGTATATGAGTAGAACAGTCATGGGATGGGGGGGCTTGAATGTGAATGCAAGACATTCAAAGGAGGAAGTTGTAGGCAGCACCATGGGGGACAACTCCAGGTCCTGTTTGTGGATGACAGCTAGGCCACCACCGCGTCCAGTTCTGCGGGCTGCCTCCAAGTAACTGTAGCCTGGGGGACAGGCTTCGTTTAGGGCAGAGTAAACCTCTGGCTGGTGCCAGGTTTCTGTTAGACACGTGAAGTCAAGTCCTTTTTCCCTGATATGCTCTTCAATCAAGCTGGATTTATTATTCAAGGATTGAGTGTTGAAAAGTTCAAATTTAACCAGTGACTGTGGAGTTATTCTCTGTACAGTTCGCAGAGCCTTAAAATCCACTCCGCGCAGGTTGGAATCCACTCCATGAAATCCAGCCGGGAGTGCGGGGATCTCGCGATGTTACGTCTTTTGCCCTCAGCCGTCTCAGCGGACCTAATGGATGTGATGAAGCCGGCAGGCTGACCATAAATAAAGTTTCTCCCTGAGCCTCTGTGGATATATCGAGGTCTACGCAATAGTCCTAGCTGCTTAATGGTGGAAATACAGGGTGGGATGGAGCGATTGTTGTACTTCAGCAGCTGTGGGGCGAAGTACGTCAACATCGAACCTGATGTTGAGTGATGTTTGCCTGTTAGCAGCTAGGTACGGACCCGACGCATCTGGGGAAGAGCTGGGAGGCAGTGCAGAAAATCCACGAGACAGTAGAGACAGCTTAGCAGGTTGACCAGGGCATATTCCTCACCAGGATCGGCGAAAAAAAAAACGCCAGCAGTGACCAGGAAAATGTCACATTGGCTACTTGTTTTTAGCCGTTACTAGGGAAACCAAAATAACAAGTGAGCTACACGGCTCTTCACAATAACACAATAACACTGGAACAACTAAAGACAGTCCATAAGCTTGCTTTTCGTCGCTGATGTAGCTTGCAGGGAACCAAGTAGAGATAATATGTCAACAAAAAATCACTTTTTAAGTAAAATTTGCCAAAATTGGCCCAAAAATTGCTTGGAAAAGCGGCGAACAGACAGCGCCAGCGTCCTCTCCGTTTGTTGCCTAGATACAACACTGGAGTGTGTATTGTGCGACTAGATGTACAAAGTAGTGTTATTAAATCAATTTCAGGTCACATATTGTGTAATCAGTCTTTTTGTAATCAGTCTTTCTGTAAACCTTTCTGTAGATGTATAAAGGGTGTGTGTGTGTGTGTGTGTGTGTGTGTGTGTGTGTGTGTGTGTGTGTGTGTGTGTGTGTGTGTGTGTGTGTGTGTGTGTGTGTGCGCGCGCCCTACCCCTACCCCAACAGCATCAGAACACAACCGTTGTCACCTATCGCTCACAGATGAGATCACCCCTTAAGTTGGCTAGGGCCGCACAGATTCTGAGGATTTTTTCAATTTTGGGCGTCATGTTTATTGGTATGACATGAGACAAGATCTTTTATACTTTAAGTCGCCTAATTGCTCTCTCAACATGAATCCGCACATTTGCAATCCTGCGAGTTGCTGTGACTTGTTCCTCAGTTAGCTGAGAACCCCCTCTAGTGAAAGCGGGCAGAACCAATTTGACCCTTCTTTCAAACAATAAATCACGAATTAAAAACCCACGATCTGCCATGACTTCATCTCCAGGCCTCAAATAGTCCAAGATACCAGAGTTCATAGTGATAAACTTGTCACTGGCGCGTCCTCCATATCCACTTGAGATAAACATGATTAAGCCACATGGGGCAACAACAACAAGGTACTTGATTGTATTGTGCGAGTAGTAATGGCTGTAGGACTCTCCTCTAGAGTCAAGATTCTTCGCCTTCTGTAACAAACTTTCGCTACAGTCGATGACACAGGTGGTGTTGGGGAAAAAGCGCTTGAATGCAGTTGGCATGGTGGCCTTAATGGTTTCTTTTGGAAGCCAGATAATAAGAGGGCGTAAGACCTCCTCCATTTTATCGATCCAGAAAGAGATGACCTTACTGGCTACACTCTGAGACACATGAAACTGCCTACCAAGGTCACCAAGCACACGATTCAATTTCAATTTGATCAGTGTCATTAGTATCTGATCACGCACTGACAAAACAGAAGCCCTTTCACCAAATCCTTCTAAGGTGGAAACAAGAGAGTTGAAGGTTTCCAGTGAGACTCCAGTGTAGAGGAACGAATCTGCATCACTCTGAAGCATGGAATAGCTGAAATCTTCAGTTTGTGTTGTGGCATCTTCGGCCGTCTCCTCAACACCCTGCTGTTCACCATAGCTGTGGTCCCAGAGCGATGGATCTTCCCACTGGCTGGAAACAGTGCTGTGTGATGGTTGTTGTGGCACCTCAGGTATGCCCTCATCCTCCTGGTCTGTCACTTCTGCTGTTGCTGTAAAAACAGGGCACATAGGCTATGTTAAACGCTACAGTTTCTGTCAACGTTTCTCTCACTGACAACATAACAGTAAAAGCCTATGTCAAATGGTGGTGGAAGCTCTTCCTCGCTCAGGACTGACCAACATAACGATAGCAGCTAGCTCTACGATAGCCCTCAGAGGAATTCATACCACTGGCACTAACTACAGTGGCATTCAGGAATAAACCAATAATGGACATGTTTTCAACACATCTACTCTATCCAGCGACATAATGGGCATATTATTCATAAAAATGTAGGTTAGACTGCCCAAATATTTTTGTAGCACTGGCTGGTGGAGCTCGTAAAAATGTAAACAACTGGAGTTTACCTGTAAAGTGATGCGATCGCTTACATAATTCAACATTGAAAGTGGCTTACCTGTCGCTTCGACACGAACAATTGTTCGTCTCTTCTTCACTACTGGTCTGTCGTATCCAAGGAATAATTCCGGGTTGGGATGGTCTTCGGTGGGTCGTTTGTGAACGAAATGGTGCGAACAGACATAAACTTTTTTCGGCGGATGTTTCAGTTTAAGCACAGCTAGCCAGTCTAAACGTCTGCTCTGTGGCATTGAATGTAGCCGATAGGGAACCGGACAAGGACATTCTCTCCTTCGTATTTTGTGATCAAAGCACTCAGTTTCTAAAAGGTTTTTAATTTTCTTAGAATTATTTGAGCAACCAACAACCGCACAAGTGGTGCCTGAACTCATATTTATTCACGGTCAATCACCTCAAACCGGAAGTAAGAAACCGGAGTCGGTGTCATGGCAGCGCCCGTTGTCTAGAGCGGAATAAGGTGAATATAGTGGACTTAAAATAGGGTACATACGATGTACCCTACATGTTACTCCCGTATACCACAATGCAATGCGGTCGTGTTTTCCCGGAGAAGAAGAAGCTGAATAACCGCAAAAACGAATACATGGGTGTGTTCGAAACCACCTACTTGCTTACTACTCTTACTAACTATGACGTCAAATTGAGTAAGCAGAACGTAGTAAGCGAGTTTTAGGTAAGCGAGTAGTATCCGAATGTCTTCTACTTCCGGAAAGATTTTGTGTAAGCATCGCTAGCCTACTAGACGTACTCAACCGCCCCAGAATGCACTGCGTCTATTCAAAAGAAAAATGGAAGCAATGGCGCTAAACGGGGAGCCGCAGCAGCAGTGCTTTTAATAATTGTTTAATAATTGTTTTTAACATATCACCGCAAATCCTTAGGTTGAAGATGTACTGTGACGTTAAATGTGACGTTTATATATTTATTTATAATATTTATTAACGGCGCCCGGCCGGTAGGTTATTGAGCAAGGTACGTTTTATTACTCTGTTTTCTGGGAATAATTGACGCAAGCAGCAAACAAGCCGTTTTTTCGTTTTGACAAGAAAACGAAAATCAAGATTTCAGTTTGTTTATTCGTTTCTACGTTTTGTCAAAAAATCGAAAATCAATATTTCAGTTCGTTGATTCGTTTTTTGGTTCTTACTGAGCGAAACGAATTTACCACTCAATATCTGGTTTCCGCCGGTGGGCGGGTCCTCTTATTGACTAGCGTGCTTCATTGACCTGTGCTCTTCATAATAAAAGTTCTTCCGTTTGATAATGTCGACAAAAATATTACTTTATTATAGACACTAGCAGACACAGAGGACCACACCACCCACAGTCAAGACTGACACGGCTTCAAATAACAATAATAGTGTTCATAATCATTTGACAATGAGAACTTATGAAGTTATGATGACTTCAGTGCAGTTGATGTTTAGCCACAGTTAATACATGCAGAATAGATCTGAGGGCTTTACTACGACATCATTGTCCGGCTCTGAACTATGCGCTCTGTACGCGTTCACATCAAAGGAGCTGCGATCGCGGGCTGCTGATTTCCTCACAGCCTGAAGGCCGATATATGCTCTGTTTTAGACGTAACGCGTAAGCACGTAAGATACATAAAGGCCGATCTATGCTCTGTTTTAGACGTAACGCGTAAGCACGTAAGATACATAACCCCCCCTTGCGCGGTAAAATATCCCCCCTTACGTGCTTAAGTGCGTCGCCCAAAATTCCTGACTATGCGACTAAAACACTACGGCCCTACGCAGCTCGCAAAGACTGTGATTGGCCAGCTAACCACATCCTTTCAGGAGTCTCACATTTCCGGTTTTACAGCAACCTTAACATCGTTCAGAGTGTGGAAAAAGACCGCTAACCTAAACTTAGCTACTGCTACTCTCGTCGAAAATACTGGAAGTGCATAAATATAAACAAGCCAGCGATTTCCACTTCCACGCCCACAGATTCGTTCGTTGCTCCCCCTACTGTTCTGACGGAGAATCCCCTTGCAACACGCGCAAGGAACAAGGAACCGTAAATCAAAACTTGTCTAAAACAAGTCCCTTGTGTAAATTACGTGCTTACGTCTCTGCGTCTAAAACGACCCTAAACCGGCCTTAACCCCCCCTTGCGCGGTAAAATATCCCCCCTTACGTGCTTAAGTGCGTCGCCCAAAATTCCTGACTATGCGACTAAAACACTACGGCCCTACGCAGCTCGCAAAGACTGTGATTGGCCAGTAGTGATGGTTGAATCTGAGTCAATCGGATTCAAAGAACCGAATCCTTACATTCACCCATGAGTCACGAGTCCGTGGTCTAAATTAACCCGAATCTTTCGGTTCTGGCTGCTACGGACGACATTATTAAAACAATGCACGAATGTCATCAAACTGTAGGTCTATAACAACATTAACACATCCGTTTTTCATCTGCATAGTAACTTAGATTAAGCATACGGACCCGGAGCTGCCAGCTGCGGTTGAATAAGAACTTCCTGTAGACAGAGCTGTACACAGATCCAGATCCATAGACTGAGCGAATTCATGGGTCGGATTCGTATCCGGTTGAGTGAAAGACTAACTCAAAGGATTCAGATGAAATGGGTCTGACTCGTATCCGGTTGGGTGAAAGACTAACTCAAAGGACTCAGTTGAAATGGGTCGGACTCGTATCCGGCTGGGTGAAAGACTAACTCAAAGGACTCAGTTGAAATGGGTCGGACTCGTATCCGGCTGGGTGAAAGACTAACTCAAAGGACTCAGTTGAAATGGGTCGGACTCGTATCTGGTTGAGTGAAAGACTAACTCAAATTACTCATATTGAATGGGTCGGACTCATATCCTGTTGAGTGAAAGACCAACTCAACGGACTCATACTAAATGGGTCGGGCTCGTACTGAATGTAAATCGTTAAACTCTTTTGTTACAAAGGCATTATTTTCCGAGAGATTGTATTCTAAAATGAAAGTGGCTTATTAAAAATAAAGTTGTTTGCTGACTATGTGAACTCTCAGAATATTTCTGTGTTTGACGAGCTTCGAAGAGAAAAAAAATTAATCCATACGTTTTTTTCCTAATTCAGATAGCAGTCACGTTGGCGACATCTCCGATGTTTGCAATGCATCCTTTTTAATATTCAAATATGTTCCATAATGTTCGGCCTGCGCTGAGAAAGTCCTTCTTGCGTATTTCCCCTGGATATCCTCAAAACTGCATTACAGTGGTTTGCTGTGAGCGTGCGCATTAGGCACTAGGGAGTGGGCTGCTGGGCTCATTCAGCGACAAAATTTCAACTGATTCAGATTCAAAGGACTCAAAAGATTCGGATCTTTTTAGTGATTCACTCAAAGGACTATAAATCTTCTGTTGCCGCTTTTCCACCGCACATGTAGCTCGACACGACACGACACGACTCGACACGACTCGACACGGTAGCAGCACGGGTGCTTTTCCACCGCAAATAGTACCTCCTGGACGTGGGCGGGGTCGGCTCCGCGAAAGGGCCGTGACGTATTTTTATACGCGACGCAAACGAGACCTACGCAACCCACACATGGACAGAACCAACATAACAACAATGGAGGACATCGATGCAATGGTATTCGTGTTCGTATTATTAGCTGGCATGTTGAAGAAGTTGAAGAAGTGGAATATGTTGGCTGCGGCGCTGCTATGGCTTTTACCAGCATGGTTGCCATGTCGCTCTCGTGACTTCGTCACACTCTCTGGCCAATCAGTGGCCGGCCGTCTGCCGACGTCACCTTTTAGCATCGGCTCAGCCGCTTGGAACCTAGAGCGAGGCGGTACTAGAAAAAGCAGCCACTTCAGGTACCAGATCGCGGTGGAAACGCAAAAAATGCGAGCTGAGTCGAGTCGAGTCGAGTCGTGTCGAGCTGGTACCATGCAGTGGAAAAGCGGCATTAGTGAATCGAAATTCCCATCACTATTGGCCAGCTAACCACATCCTTTCAGGAGTCTCACATTTCACAGCGATTTCCACTTCCACGCCCACAGATTAGTTCGTTGCTCCCCCTACTGTTCTGGCGGAGAATCCCCTTGCAACACGCGCAATCCTTAAGGAACCGTAAATCAAAACTTGTCTAAAACAAGTCCCTTGTGTAAATTACGTGCTTACGTCTCTGCGTCTAAAACGACCCTAAATCGGCCTTGAGAGCTATGAGGAATACAAGTGATTACAACACATTTCTGACAGCTGCACATTGCACAGGGCTCTCCGTGAGACGCACGCAATTCAACCCATGCACACGCTCACACGCCACACAACTTGCGCCGCTATTTGACAGTGGAAGGGTAGGAATCAAATGCGTCCGGGTGAAATTTCAAAATCGTCCGGGATTTTAATAAAGCCTCAATACATGTTCACATTTAATTTGCGTTGTGTTCCTCTGGGTCTGTCACAAACTAGTTGGGCTACGCCCTCCCCTACTCAGTTCTGTTCGCTTTGCATTGGTGGAAGTGAGTAGGGGGAGTGGTTAAGTAAAGCCTTCAGATTGGACGGTTTGACTTTAGAGTTACCGTCATGTTTTGTATTATATATTTTTTACCATTATTGTTTTATAGGGACAAACATTAACACATTTCTCCTGCAGGGGATTGATAAAGTTCTATCTATGTAACAGAAGGGAACACTTACTCATACTCCATCAAATATTCATACTCATACTTTGCACACTTTACCACAGCATTGGCCTACTGAATGCCACAGATATATTTTTAAGCATTGGACTGAATGCCTCGTAAATATAATATATGTTTTGCACGTTTGCAACGTTTAAAAATTCAGGGAAAGTATATGCCTCTACTGGTGTTGCTTAGGCCAATATCCTTTTGAGGCAGTGTTGTTTCTGAATATTGTTAAGGGCCAATAATGCCTACTATCATACATTAGTCACCATGTCTGTGAACAAATTTGTATGCAGTTACATATTAATATATCCCCCCCCCCCCCGACAAAATCTCACTCTGAACTCAGTTAAAAAATGGAGAGCCCTGCATTGCGCATCTGTTGACCTTTATCCATTTACAGTAAACAGATATTTTTTTCTTGCTGGAAGATATTTTATATTGTTTTCATATTATTATTTACTGACAGTGATTACAGAATGCGAGTGTGTGTTATATTGAAAGCGAGGCTGGGTGTGCCTATGAATATAGGCTACAGTGAGTTTTTTTAAGGTGCTGTACAAGCAAATCATATTGACTACTCTGTACAGTGACAAAGAGTGTACAGTAACCTACTTCATTCAATATCGAATAGGCTACTGTAAACTACACTATGTACAAATGGTTTTGCTCTTTACTCATGGCAGTTGTGGCAGTTTTAACATGTCAGCAGGCAAGCTTCACTCATTCCAGGATGTATTATGCTTTGTCCTATAGCCTACTTGGAATGTGTTTTGAAATGGATCTATAGCCTATAGAAATTTGCCAGCTGGAATACAAAGCAAACTCTCCTTCAAATGCACATTCATGGAAGTCTTGTATTGTCATCCCCAAATAATGCTGCAATGTAATAATATACATCTTTAAATGCACAATAATGAGTCATTATTTTTATTATGACTTATCAAAGATTTTTATTGGCTCCCAGAATGCAGGTCTGTTAGTGACTCCGAGTATCTCTAAAAACAGACTGGGAAGTAGAGCATTCAGTTACTGGGCTCCTTTACTGTGGAACCAGCTCTCCCCATGGGTCAGAGAGGCAGACCCCCCCCCCCCCCCCCTCACCTTTCGCACCTTGTAGTTTGGCCTTGGCGTCTCGCAGTCTCTCTGTGTTTCCATATATTCTCCACAGCTCCACCCCCAGTCTGAACCAACTGCAATTTTTCCCCTTGGTTTTCCTGGGAGTTTTTACTCAGTCGATGTGAGGGTTTAAGGGAAGAGGATGTCGTTATGATGCTCGTGCTATGTAAAGCCCTTTGAGACAAACTGTTTGTAAAAACGGGCTATAAAAATAAAATTGCCTTGCCTTGCCTAACCCGCTTGGACTTTAATTCATATTCATGCTTCTAGTTTGATCATTGACTGACTACATGAATAGAGATTCTTATAGAGGTCTTATAGTCAAACAGTATAGGGCAGAGGTATTCAACAGGGGGTCCGCGACCCCTAGGGGGTCCGCGGAGGTACTGCAGGGGGGTCGCGAAAGTTTTGTTTGATTAGACATTTTTTTTATATTCCCCCCGCATTTTTTCCACAAATTGAAATGCCTTTAATTAACATGAATCCAACACACTAGCTGCGTTTACATGGACACTTTTGATCCGATTTCTAATCGGAACAGATCTGTTCCTATCATGTACTATATATATGGCATTTACAAAAGTGGTAAGCTTACGTTCGTATGTCTCTCGCGCTTGGGCTGAAAGATTTGGGGAAATAATCGAATTGCGATTATTTTTACCAATATTGAGATTGCGATTTAATGCGCGATTTTTTATAATTTCATTAAGTTCCTTATGTTGTGTACTATTCCCTAAAAAATAAATAAATCATTCTTTAGTATGATGACCAACACAACATTGGAAGCAGTCAACATGAAACTCCTCTTTCCTTTAGGCCAGGCCGATGTGTTGAGATTAATTTATATTATAAACTTCTTTATTTAACTATTGAATTGTAAAATAAAAATAAATGAATCGTACTGATTTGCAGTCAGTAACGGTTACAAATCACTTTATTTTATTTATTTTTTCACAGCCTTTGCGATTTGCATACCGTGTTCTATTAAATCGCGATTTCGATTTGAATTCGATTAATCGTTCAGCCCTATCTCGCGCCCACCCGTCACATCTGGACTGGCTGCGACATTTTTATGCATTTGATTGTAATGAAAGCCCAGCAGGAGAGAGTTTTTCTCTGCCTGCTCCTTCAATTAAGAAGGACAGCACAGCGACGTAAGTTTCTCGTCCGGTCTTTATATCTACCGCCTCCTCCGCCGCAAACAATACGTATTTGGATGAGAGTACGCAGCCAAGACTGTTGGGAGAGAGAGAGTGCTGTTATGTAAGGGATAATGTACAGAACGCCGGTCATTATCGGGAAAATAAGCGATCAGCAGAGAAATAGTCCGCCAAAGACGTTGACGTCGCTTAGCAACCGGACACACATTTGAATAGCTTTTATGCATGATAAAACAGACATTGGTGATCTTGGCAGGTATCAGTTTATTATGTTATGTTATGTTTATGAATGGCAGTGGCAAGGCCACCCTACTCACTGTACCTTGCACATGTTTAGAATAAAAAAAAAATGAACATGAACCTGTGTATTATTTGAATATCTTAGTATTGAAAGCAAAATAACAAGGTACATTTATACATGGCACTATAGGAGCAGTTTAATATAAAACCCAATTTAATACAATATATAAGTAGGGGTCCCCGCTCCATCTGTCCATCAGTTTGGGGGTCCTTGGCCTGGAAAACGTTGAAGACCCCTGGTATAGGGTATTTACAAATTTTTATGTGTTTAGGCCAGTTATGAGATCTACATCATTAAAAGTCATTTCCAAACACATTACAGAAAAGAAAAAAACAAAAGCAAAGAGATTTTGCAGCAGTAGCACACTTTTACTTAAACAGAGTGGGATAGGAATCAGGTTAACAAAACATCTAAGGACATCTAAGCTGTCTAACACATTACCAACGCAACATTGAAACATCATAAAACATCACAAAAAAAACAGCTGGAATACAAAGAGTTTGCTTTGTATTCCAGCTGGCCTGTTATGAGCAAATTTCTATACGCGACTATAGATCCATTCCAAAACATGTTCCAAGTAGGCTATAGGACAACGCATAATGCATCCTGGAATGAGTGAAGCTTGCCTGCTGACACGTTAAAATGACACAACTGCCATGAGCAAAGAGCAAAACCATTTGTACACAGTGTAGGCTACAGTAGCCTATTCGTTATTGAATGAAGCAGGTTACTTTACACTCCCTGTCACTGTACAGAGTAGACAATATGATTTGCTTGTACAGCACCTTAAAAAACTCACTGTAGCCTATATTCATATGCACACCCAGCCTCGCTTTCAATACAACACGCACTCGCATTCTGTAAACACCATCAGTAAATAATAACATGAAAACAATATAAAATATCTTTCAACAAGAAAAAAATATTTGTTTACTGTAAATGGATAAAGGTCAACAAATGCGCAATTTTCAGCTGTCAGAAATGTGTGGTGATCACTTGTATTCCTCATAGCTCTCAGGGTGTGAGGAAATCAGCAGCCCGTGATCGCAGCTCCTTTGACATGAACGCGCACAGAGCGCAGAGTTCAGAGCCGGACAATGATGTCGTAGTAAAGCCCTCAGGTCTACTCTGCATGTATTAACTGTGACTAAACATCAACTGCACTGAAGTCATCATAACTGCAGAAGTTCTCATTTTCAAATGATTATGAATACTATTATTGTTATTTGAAGCCGTGTCAGTCTTGACTGTGGGTGGTGTGGTCCTCTGTGTCTGCTAGTGTCTATAATACAGTAATATTTTTATCGACATTATCAAACGGAAGAAATTTTATTTTGAAGAGCACAGGGCAATGAAGCACATTAGCCAATAAGAGGACCCGCCCACCGGTGGAAACCAGATATTGAGCGGTAAATTCGTTTTGTTAAGACAGCATGTCCTCCTAGAAAATACGCATAGGTCGTTTGTACCGCCCCAAATTACGACCCACTGGAGCGTATTTAGCGCCTCTAGCGGTCATGCAAATAACGACATTCTGAAGTCTCGGGGCCGCTCGTGGACGCTCGTGGTTACTCGGGACGCGCGTAGCCATATTAATCGTTATTATCTGAATGGGAAATGCAATATTTTAGGACAGATACACAATTAAACGTGTTTCTAATGACATTTCTAGCGAGAAATGTACATTTTCCTTGCATAATCTTCAGTCAGTGAATGTGTATGATCTTTATTATCTGAATGGGAAATGCAATATTTTAGGATCGATTCAGCGTTAAACGTGTTTCTAATAACATTTCTAGCAAGAAATATACTTTTTACTTGCATAATCTTCATTCAGTGATTGTGTCTGATCTTTAGTTTTATAGTTATTAGGAAGATTTAATCGTCTCGCTCGCATGTTTCAACGACGTCAGGTTGGGGACGCTGCTTTCGCTAAACTAGCAGCTCACGTGTTTCCTGCGTTTGTGTTATTAAACCGTTACTTTATGTAACTTTTAATGATATTGTAATAACCACAGGCGAGGTATTGAGCGAAGTAAGCTTGATAGCAGGTTTATTGGATTCCACAATCGGACAGGCAGGCACAGCTCCACCGGAAAACTACAACAACCAAAACTCCCGCCCGGAAGGAAACCCCCGGAACCCCCTCTCAGAAGGCCCGCACCTTCCTCCCAAACCCTGTGACGCTAAAATATCATCTTGTTAGAAACCCGTTTATCTGAGAGCCAACCCAGTAGCCAAAAGCATACGTTGACAGTGTACGTTTTCGTGAACACTGGATTACGTCGCATTTCAACATAAAATAGCGTGCTAAGCACACACACACACACACACACACACACACACACACACACACGCACGCGCGCGCACGCACGCACGCACGCACGCACGCACGCACGCACGCACGCACGCACGCACGCACGCACGCACGCACGCACGCACGCACGCACGCACGCACACACACGCACACACAATGCATTTCGCTGCTAAAACAACAACTTGGGCTGCTTCTCGGACATTTTGGGTGGATTTTGAACGGTATGTGGGCAGGACGTTTTTTGCAGGCAGGACCTGGCAACCCTGCGCTGTTGCCCGAGGTGAAGAAATGCTCCGGAGCAGATCTGGATCCACCATGGCCAAAATAATTGTCATGAATAGCATGAATAGATTCATGCATTATCATTCAACTTGAACATGTGTTTTTACAGTATATAGTGGTGGAGGGATGACGTATGTTGGCAAACCCGGAAGTGAGCGTAGACCTGGGTTTCCCTTGACAAAAAGCCAACGGGTTTTTCCATTGGATTTTGGATTATTGCAGAAAAATTAGCATCTTTGAAGCACCTCCACAAAAACTGAAAAAAATAAATAATAATAATAACTGTGCCCCAAAGAACGAAATGTAAACCAATGCATTCTGAATGGGAGTGTTTCTCAGATTTTTCCATGCTACACAGAACGAAATGTAAACCCATACAAATAAAGACTTCATGGTCATAATAATTAAAATATCATTAAGCTACTACTGAGTGTGTAGGGAGGTATTCTATTTTTTTCAACGGGGCTGAATCCAGTCACTTGACCGTCATGGTTGCTATGGTGGTTGCTATCGACCGCCCCCTCTAATACTCGTGGCTCTAAAAACCACGCGGCAAAGGAGCTGCCGTCAATTGGGTTGTTTTTGTCGTAAACTAGGGTCCGATGGTTGAAAAATAGACAGATATTCCAAGCTATCCTTAAAAGGCAGCTTGGATGTGTTTATTTTCTGCAGTTTAGACTTCTTCTATAACTAATTTTTGAAAGCAAAACACCAAGCTCATTGATTTAATGAGGGAGGGTTATTTGAAACAATTTATTCAATAAATATTTGTGAGAGGTCATTCCTTCTCCTGATTTTACTTCCTATTTATGTCTAGGGTAAACCCCTACTGTCCACAAGCATCCCCCCCTCCCCATATGGATTTGGAGAATTGTTGCCACGTCCCAGTGGTGGAGGTATCATATATATATGAAAGAGGGCATTCAATTATAGCCTACTACAATGATCAATTAGGAGGCCGAAGCCCTAAAGGAAGTGATGCAATAGGTGACTGAGTCGACAACATTTAAGTAAGCTGTATAGGGTCTCTTATATATCAAAGGGGGTCTCAAAGGACGCATATGCTTCAACCTGTGGCTCCAGCACTACAGGAAATGACTCAGCAAGTGCTCCATCTCGTTTCAACTCACCCAGCGGCTCGCTTGCAAGATTTTGGCCTGAAGTTCTGTCCAGACCTACACCCTAGCCATCCAACATGCATATCTGAGAATCAGGCCTCTCTTTAATAATGACAAAAAGTTATGAGAGAAACACACATTAACTTTTTGTTATCATAAGCGGTGTGGTGCCGGCTCCTTTTGACCTTTTGACCCCCGACTTCAAAAACGTGGCCACAGGCCAGCTGTGTCTACACACCTTTAGCCACAAATGTACATCTCCATCCCACAAAAAATGGGGACTAGAAACTAACCTCTGTCTTATGTACATTTACTGTACTGTTGGAGGTCACGCCCCTTTGCCGACCTTTTCGAGATAGCTAGGGATGCTAAAATGTTTACACACATTTCCCGGGGCCCCGTGAACGACATATCCGAGATTTAGAGTTCTAGCCCTTAGGGAAAAAAAGTTTTCCCAAATGGAGTGTCATTTGGACAAAGCCCCTCAGAAGTGTAGCCTGCAAGACCTAATGGTTCAGAATTTGGTGGAAAAACAGTTTTTGAGATAGGAAGGTCCTACCGCCCTGAAATTTTAATACCTTATTCTAGGGCCTAACTTGGAACTCCGCTCCGAAACTTGGCCCGGTCGGACCCCGAGGGCAGGAAGGGGCACATTCTGAACCATTAGGTCTTGCAGGCTACACTTCTGAGGGGCTTTGTCTAAATGACACTCCATTTGGGAAAACTTTTTTTCTCTAAGGCCTAGAACTCAAACTAAGAGAAACTAAGAGGTTAGTTTCTAGTCCCCATTTTTTGTGGGATGGAGGTGTACATTTGTGGCTAAAGGTGTGTAGACACAGCTGGCCTGTGGCCACGTTTTTGAAGTCGGGGGTCAAAAGGTCAAAAGGAGCCGGCACCACGCCGCTTATGAGATAACAAAAAGTTAATGTGTGTTTCTCTCATAACTTTTTGTCATTATCAAAGAGAGGCCTGATTCTCAGATATGCATGTTGGATGGCTATGGGTGTAGGTCTGGGAAGAACTTCAGGCCAAAATCTTGCAAGCGAGCCGCTGGGTGCAGGTGCAACGAGATGGAGCACTTGCTGAGCCTGGACTTTCATAATCTTCGCTCTGTGAATGTAAAGGATGTTTGGTCGGATGTTACGACGAAGAATCATAATGTGAATGGGAATATTCTATAAATCTCTTGATATCATCTTTCGTCTCAACACTTCTGCTGCAGCCACTTAAAGTCTCACTCCGAGAACCTTAAAATATGAATCAATCCATTAGAAGTATGAAAATATCTTCCCGGTGGTGCAACAGAGCAAACAAGGTGTCCTTTGACATCTACGTTTCGAGACGATTGCAACAGTGCCACACATGATCATATTTGAATATGTTTCGGGGTAGTAATTAGCTGTCGATTTTGGAGGCCTTTATCAATAATGACCAGCTATAGATTTGCTTCCCGATGGAGATTTTTGACAAATTACATGTTAATTAGCATCTACACGTTAAGCTGAGTCCAATGAGATCAAGCTCGGCCTCTTGCTACACCGAGATCATGCTAGACCTAGGTGTACCATGTAAAATACATGTTACCATTAGCTAGAGTGTCGTTCTTGGTGTCATTGGACTCAGCTCAACGTGTAGATGCTAAATAACATGTCATTTTTCACAAATTTCTATCGGGAAGCAAATCAATAGCTGCTCATTATTGATTAAGGCCTCCAATTTCGACAGCTAATTACTACCATTAAACATGTTTGAATATGCTCACGTGTGGCATCGTTGTAATCGCCTGGAAGCGTAGATGTTGATGGACACCTTGTTTGCCCCGTCACCGGGAAGATATTTACATGCTTCTGATTGACTAATGAATTGATTCAGCTATTCCCCCAGAAGTCTGGGGTCAAAAGGTCAAAAGGAGCCGGCACCACGCCGCTTATGAGACAAAAGTTAATGTGTATTTCTCTCATAACTTTTTGTCATTATTAAAGAGAGGCCTGATTCTCAGATATGCAGGTTGGATGGCTACGGTGTAGGTCTGGGAAGAACTTCAGGCCAAAATCTTGCAAGCGAGCCGCTGGGTGCAGGTGCAACGAGATGGAGCACTTGCCGAGTCATTTCCTGTAGGGCTGGAGCCACAGGTTGAAGCGTACACGGTGATGCTTGTGGACAGTAGGGTTGTACACTAGACATAAATAAGAAGCAAACTCAGGAGAAGGAATGACCTCTCGCAAATATATATTTAATAAATTGTTTCAAATAACCCTGCCTCGTTAAATCATTGAGCTTGGTGTTTTGCTTTCAAAAATAGGTTATAAAACAACCAAGCTGCCTTTTAAGGATACCTTGGAATATCTGTCTATTTTTTAACCATCGGACCCTATTTTACGACAAAAACAACACAATGGCCGGCAGCTCCTTTGCCGCGTGGTTTTTAGAGCCATGTAAGGATTAGAGGGGCGGGTCGATAGCAACCACCATAGCAACCATGACGGTCAAGTGACTGGATGCAACACCGTTGAAAAAAATAGAATACCACCCTACACACTGAGGAGAATAATGATATTTAAATTATTATGACCATGAAGTCTTTATTTGCATGGGTTTACATTTCGTTCTGTGTAGCATGGAAAAATCTGAGAAACACTCCCATTCAGAATGCATTGGTTTACATTTCGTTCTTTGGAGCACAGTTATTTTTATTTATTTATTTATTTTCAGTTTTTGTGGAGGTGCTTCAAAGATGCTAATTTTTCTGCAATAATCTAAAATCCAATGGAAAAACCCGTTGGCTTTTTGTCAAGGGAAACCCAGGTCGACGCTCACTTCCTGGTTGGCCAACATACGTCATCCCTCCACCACTATATACTGTAAAAACACATGTTCAAGTTGAATGATAATGCATGAATCTATTCATGCTATTCATGACAATTATTTTGGCCATGGTGGATCCAGATCTGTTCCAGAGCATTTCTGCACCTCGGGCAACAGCGCAGGGTTGCCAGGTCCTGCCTTCCGGTGGAGCTGTGCCTGCCTGTCCGATTGTGGAATCCAATAAACCTGCTATCAAGCTTACTTCGCTCAATACCTCGCCTGTGGTTATTACAATATCATTAAAAGTTACATAAAGTAACGGTTTAATAACACAAACACAGGAAACACGTGAGCTGCTAGTTTAGCGAAAGCAGCGTCCCTCGCAACCTGACGTCGTTGAAACATGCGAGCGAGCCGATTAAATCTTCCTAATAACTATAAAACTAAAGATCACACACAATCACTGACTGAAGATTATGCAAGTAAAAAGTATATTTCTCGCTAGAAATGTTATTAGAAACACGTTTAACGGTGAATCGATCCTAAAATATTGCATTTCCCATTCAGATAATAAAGATTAATAAAGATCATACACATTCACTGAGTGAAGATTATGCCAGGAAAATGTACATTTCTCGCTAGAAATGTCATTAGAAACACGTTTAATGGTGTATCTGTCCTAAAATATTGCATTTCCCATTCAGATAATAACGATTAATATGGTTACGTAACAATTTCACCAAATGCCCTGTTGGTCATATATGTGGCATACATACCTCCCGCGACCTGTAGAGGCGCTTGATACGCTCCAGTGGGTCGTAATCCGTGGCAGTACAAACGACCTATACGGTCGTAAAATTTTGCGGACTTGTTGGTTAAGAAGAACCAAAAAACGAATAAACAAACGGAAATTTTGATTTTCGTTTTTTTGGACAAAACGAAAAAACTAAAAAACGGCTGGTTTTTGGTTTCTGCTTATGTCAATTATTCCCAGAAAACAGAGTAATAAAACGTACCTTGCTCCTATACGAGCCAAAACTACCCACAATCCTCTGCGTTCACTGGGCGGGTTCTTGAAAATGGCAGAGCAGTACACGTTCAAATGAAGTGAAGTTATATTATGCCGCTTTTCCACTGCATGGTACCAGCTCGACACGACTCGACTCGACTCGACTCAGCTCGCATTTTTTGCGTTTCCACCGCGAAAACATGGTACCTGGTACCTGAAGGTTCCAAGGTTCCAAGCGAGCTGAGCCGATGCTTAAAGGTGACGTCGGCAGACGGCCGGCCACTGATTGGCCAGAGAGTGTGACGAAGTCACAAGAGCGGCATGGCAACCATGCTGGTAACAGCCATAGCAGCGCCGCAGCCAACATATATTCCACTTCTTCAACTTCTTCAACATGCCAGCTAATAATAGTAATGTTATCGATGTCCTCCATTGTTGTTATGTGGGTTCTGTCCATGTGTGGGTTGCGTAGGTCTTGTTTGCGTCGCGTACAAAAATATGTCACGGCCCTTTCGCGCAGCCGACCCCGCCCACGTCCAGGAGGTACTATTTGCGGTGGAAAAGCACCTGTGCTGCTACCGTGTCGAGTCGTGTCGAGTCGTGTTGAGTCGTGTCGACTCGAGCTACATGTGCAGTGGAAAAGCGGCATTAGTTTTCAGAAATATTTTGTGCCGTATTGCTTTTTATAGATTCATCATGTTAATGCAAATAATCAAGCCTAAAGACCTGTGCCACTTTTCAAACGTTTTTGCAACTTAATGATACGTTGCTATATTTTGCATGGACGTAGCTGGTGTTAAACACCACTGTCACCAATGTCAATTTACTCGCTCACAAGATTACATTATGTATACCCTATTTATGTTTGTGTTGAATCGTTTTTTTTAGGGTCAGCCCAGCAAACGGAGGCTTTTGTGCTTCGGGTGGCGCGCAACATTTGTTTACCGGTGGAAGGGATAGTGCCACTATCCAATGTTGTAAAATTAATGCACAACCGATTCTTGCAATGTTTGTAATTTTTAATGAACATATATAATTGTATTTTATATGATATACTTATGTGTTCAAACCACTGGTAGATTGTAGGCATATATGAATGAATGAATCAGATAAGTTAAATAATATATCCAAATAAATACATGTTTTTCATCTCTTTCTTTGTCTTTTCCCCCCTGCATAATAGTAATCAACCGTACTGTAAATGTGATGCATGAATTCTCAGACAATTTCACTTAGTTTTATAAAAATTGAATGGATTTTCCTTTTCATAAAGACGATTCTATCAACCGCAACAAAGCTTTTGTGACTTCCCCAAAGAGGCTCCATGTGAAGGAGACATGACCGCATTCATAAAGACAAAAGTCAAGTAAATATCGATCAGCTTGATTGCTGCCATGTTTTATTCATAAGCGCACATGTGTTTACAAGCGGACACGCAGTATTAAAAAGCGGAAGCGCTTCCACACTACCAAGTCGTTCCAAAGTCTGAACGTTGCAAACGCTAGGAAGCACTCGAGCTAGCACTCTAGTCTCATCTCCATAGGACGCGACTAGCAAGGACGCGTCCTAGCAAGGCTGCAGCCTTCACTTTGGGAAACAGCCCCGGTTTGTTTACATGATGTTGGCGCATCTGTCTGCGTAAGGGCCGGACAACGCCCCTTAACAGTGGTATAATGAGCACATACCACAGCCTGGCGCATACCTGCCAACATTTGACTAGCAAAATCCGGGAGATTTCGGCGGCGGGGGGGCGGGGCCGGTGGTGGGGAGCATGGATGACAGAGGTGGTTACAAATGTTGGTTTTAAGGGATGTTGTGCATATAAGTAGCTATTTATAGACAACATATTCATCATGTAGTCTTCAGTATATAAATAAATACACAATAACTGTATTCATTAACAAAAAACGAATGATACAAAAAAAAAATTATGTATCATTATGTATGTATTCACAATGAATTCATTGACAATCACTTATTTATTAACTAACTATTACAATAGCCTGGAGCACTTGTTCCTGCTCGTTTTGTCCCTTAGTGATTAAACCCGTTATCGCCTGAGTGCCCTTTTGTGCCCCGGCAGCACGGACATGTTTCAGGGACTTTAAATGTTGACGGACGTCATTTTTACCGCCGTGCCCTATAATAAAAAATCAACCCGACACGCTTTACAAAAAGCGTGACTATTGTCCAGGTGACTATTTGATATTGAATCATACTCTTTGGTCCATTCCGACTTAAAAGTACACATATATTTAATCTTCTTCGATGGTACACCCGCTTCTGCCATTTTTTTATACGACCATTTACGGAGTTTGCTCCGCCATGTTTTTTTTTTTAGCTCTGCGCTCTTGAGAAGTGACCATAGACGTGATCTGATTGGCTACAGCCTGTGCTGTCGTATTTGCTGCAAATGCATTTGATTGGCTGACGCTTGCGTTGCCTCTCATGCTTGCGTTTGATACATGATCTGGCAACTTTAGAACATTCGACACACATTTTGATTTGATTATAAATAAAATAAGTTTGGACATCGTGAAATACGGGAGTTAACCGGGAGAAATGACAAAACGGGAGGGCGGCGGGAGATGGATCAGAAAACGGGAGAAACCCGGGAAAAACGGGAGAGTTGGCAGCTCTGGCCTGGCGTGATCTATTGCTTAAATATATATAAAGTCGTGTGTGTATAGCTCATACACATGACAGGACACGCATATCTTTTCAATTTTTATTCATTCAGAATATTTACATAGCCTACTATTTGAAAATGAAAGAGGCTGGGATTTTGTTTTATATCATTTGTTTATATTGTTCAGTAGTATATGCCTAAATGAGGCCGTAGCACAGTTAACGGACGAGCAGAGGTGGTGACGTCATCGAGTCCGCTGCTGTTCCAATTGCAGGTACGTACTCGCGTGCTCGCAAGTCTTGAAGTACGGACTTGCCAAGTACGTGCTTGCACGTCATCGAGTCCGTAGTACGCGTGCTAGGAATTGAGAAACGGTCGTAGTGTCCGAATACTCGTTTGTTCGTTCCCTAAATAGTGCACTATATCATGAACACTATATAGGGAATAGTGAGTGAGTGGATAGGGAACGATTTCGAACACAGCTTATGTCTGACCCTACTCAAATCGAACGCCGAACCAGGAAGTTGTGAGATAGGCCGGACCCGATGACGTCACCAGCTCAGCTCGTCTGTTAACTGTGCTACGGCCTCATGTAGGCATAATTACTGAACAATATATACAAATTATAAACACCAGCTTCTTTAGTTGTAAAATAGTAGGCTATACTAATATTTTGAATGAATATAAATGAAAAGTTATGCGTATTCACACGGCAAGCCAGCTGTACCCTACATATAGACAATCAGTGGCTTGAAAAAGATTGTATGAGATTGTCGTTTCTCAATTTTCATATATAGCCTATTATATTATTGGAGAGTATGGCTATTGATATAAGAATTACGAACGAGCGAGAATAGAACACACACGATCAGATGGATCCGACCGGGAATTCCGTTGCGATGGGTTTCCTCCATCAGCGACTTATACAATATAAACAAATTATATAAAACAAAACTCCTTTCCTTTTAAAATAATAGTATGTAAATATGTTGAATAGGCCTCCATCTTTGTTATAGATAATATATAAAATGTTCCTATATAGCCTACACACTGATACATTAAAACAGGAATGCGAAATGCATCCTAGGATATTTAACGGTCCCAAGTCCACACAAGTCACCATCGATGCAGGCTCGATATAGAGTGGCGAAGTCACGCCTCTTCCGGTAGGGCTCATGGGACCTATGAGATCGAAAAATATGAATGGGTGTCAATGGAGAGAAAATAATAATTTTCTGGTCCCGGTCTTTATATGCCCTGGATTACACATATGTTGTTTGTGGATTTAAAGGATAATTTTTCATGCAAAGAGTTCGACCGTTTATTGTGCAATTGTTCAGATAAAGGCTGTAGAGAAAACACAACGAGAAAGACTACACGGCTCGTATGTGACGTCATGCTCCCTGCGACTGGCGTGGAGAAGACCGACAATCTTCCCATCGGCATAACTGAAACTCTGCACGTGCCCCGATTTATAATGGTTTTCACCTCTTTCGATGCTTTTATCCTCCCCTTGGAAAAAGCGGTGAAGTGGGGCAGAGAGATCGCCATCTCTGTGCCGAGTTCCAAGGGCGGGTGTGGTGACGTATATCATATGCGTCGAGAGCAGCGAAGAGCTGTAGTTCACAAAGCGGCCTCACATAAAACCTAAAATTATCAAACTTCTTCAAACATTTTTAGTTTTCTTTGCATGAAAAATTATCATTTAAATCCACAAACATATGTGTAATCCAGGGCATATAAAGACTGGGACCAGAAAATAATTATTTTCTCTCCATTGACACCCATTCATATTTTTCGATCTCATAGGTCCCATGAGCCCTACCGGAAGGGGCGTGACTTCGCCACTCTATTTTGGCCAATTTAAGAACGCATCAAGAAACCATGATGTCATCGCCCCACCCCTCGACCCACTAGCCAATGACTGTTTTAAGCCCGCGGAGTCTCACCCTTTATGCGCATGCTCGCCTTTTATCTATTTCCCTTCTGGATTGCTGTAGCAGAAGCAGCACCCAATATGGGCCTGGCATGTGTACTACAGCGTTTCTACAGATCTACCCGGTTTCGCTTGACTGTCTTTACGGAGACACTCCGAAACCGGATAGATCGAAACCGTAACGGTTTCGGCTTCGTGTGGACGGGGCCTAAGTTTTACAGACTAGTTCAAGTTCCCATGTTGACGACAAGAGGGTGCCCAATCAAATCTTCCCCCGGGTGACCGGATATAATGCAGATCAGACCTGCTGTGAAGCATTTATTGCCAGGAGACCACATCTCCTTGAGCTAAACGGATTACATCCTCGTGGAGAAATTCACTTTCAATAGTCGAACACGATCCACACACAGAGCCCAGCTTGAGGACCCTCTAAGCCGTCCCAGTAACTTGTGTATTGAAGCCATTGGTCGCGTTAACTTGTTGTAAAGCCAATGGAATTAATGGCTATCCATGTCAGATCATTGCCTGCTTCGTCACCTTTAATTATTTGGTTTGCCCAATGACCAAAACGCTACCAGTAGAGTGACAAAATTAAGACTCAAGTTAAAAAAAAAACTTTTATTTCCACAGAGCATGAATTAATAGGAACCTGGAATATATTCCAGAGAAGTCCCAGGAGCAAGAGTCATTCCACACCTGCAATAAAACACAAGATCATCGTTAAGAAAGTGGAACTTCAAACACAGGTCGCTACACGGTCAACTTAACACTGGTATTAGTCAGGATGTTTCAGGGCTTAGTCAGGTCCTGGTAGATGAGTGCTACTGAATCTGTGCCAAAGCCCTGAGGTTTCTCTCCCAATGCTTGGATTCCACAGCCGAGCGAATGCTCATGCCATGAGAGTACTCACTGGGTTTGAACAACAGTTTAATGCTGAAGTGACATGCTGACCATCTTAACATTTACCTGATTCTGGTGGTCTTTGGGGCGTTTCGCCTGCAATCAAGTAATTAACCTTGCAGTCCACTATACACAGTGACTCGTCATGTCGTCCACCATGACCTCCTTGATCAACTGGTTGAAACAGAAGAACCAGCGCAGCAGATGACAGCCTGTTGGAAATAAGATGGTTTTAGAACGAGGCAAAATGCATCACATGTTCCAAACTTAACCGTTACTAGTCTGGTTGTTTCAGGGCTTAGTCAGGTCATGGTAGATGGGTGCTACTGAATCTGTGCCAAAGCCCAGAGCTTTCTCTCCCAATGTTTGGATTCCACAGCCGAGCGAATGCTCATGCCATGAGAGTACTCACTGGGTTTGAACAACAGTTTAATGCTGAAGCGACATGCTGACCATCTTAACATTTACCTGATTCTGGTGTAGTCTTTGGGGCGTTTCGCCTGCAATCAAGTAATTAACCTTGCAGTCCACTATACACAGTGACTCGTCATGTCGTCCACCATGACCTCCTTGATCAACTGGTTGAAACAGAAGAACCAGCGCAGCAGATGACAGCCTGTTGGAAATAAGATGGTTTTAGAACGAGGCAAAATGCATCACATGTTCCAAACTTAACCGTTACTAGTCTGGTTGTTTCAGGGCTTAGTCAGGTCATGGTAGATGGGTGCTACTGAATCTGTGCCAAAGCCCAGAGCTTTCTCTCCCAATGTTTGGATTCCACAGCCGAGCGAATGCTCATGCCATGAGAGTACTCACTGGGTTTGAACAACAGTTTAATGCTGAAGCGACATGCTGACCATCTTAACATTTACCTGATTCTGGTGTAGTCTTTGGGGCGTTTCGCCTGCAATCAAGTAATTAACCTTGCAGTCCACTATACACAGTGACTCGTCATGTCGTCCACCATGACCTCCTTGATCAACTGGTTGAAACAGAAGAACCAGCGCAGCAGATGACAGCCTGTTGGAAATAAGATGGTTTTAGAACGAGGCAAAATGCATCACATGTTCCAAACTTAACCGTTACTAGTCTGGTTGTTTCAGGGCTTAGTCAGGTCATGGTAGATGGGTGCTACTGAATCTGTGCCAAAGCCCAGAGCTTTCTCTCCCAATGTTTGGATTCCACAGCCGAGCGAATGCTCATGCCATGAGAGTACTCACTGGGTTTGAACAACAGTTTAATGCTGAAGCGACATGCTGACCATCTTAACATTTACCTGATTCTGGTGGTCTTTGGGGCATTACGCCTGCAATCAAGTAATTAACCTTGCAGTCCGCTATACAGTGACCCATCATGTCGTCTACCATGACCTCCTTGGTCAACTGGTTGAAGCAAAAGAACCAGCGCAGCAGATGACAGCCTGTTGGAAATAAGTTGGTTTTAGAACAAGGCCAAATGCATCACATGTTCCAAACTTAACAGTTACTAGTCTGGTTGTTTCAGGGCTTAGTCAGGTCATGGTAGATGGGTGCTACTGAATCTGTGCCAAAGCCCCGAGCTTTCTCTCCCAATGCTTGGATTCCACAGCCGAGCGAATACTCAGGCCATGGCAGTATACAAATTGGGTTTTCAAGGAGCAAGAGCTAACTACTGAATCTATTGGTGCTCATTTCCCACATGTACCTGCTTTGGTTGACGTCTTTGGGGCGTTGACTGGCATCTTAGCACAGCAGATTGGCAGCCTGTTGGAGATAAAGTGGTTTTAGAGCGGTTGTTTCAGCGCTTAGTCAGGTCCTGGTAGATGAGTGCTACTAAAGCCCTGAGGTTATTCTCCCAAGCTTGGATTCCACATCAGAGCAAATACTCATGCCATGAGAGTACTCACAGGGTTTTAAATGTATAGCATTATATCTAGACTGTAGTCCTCTTTACCTGCACAAATTAGTCTCATCAAGACCCCACAGGCAACCCTCAGCCAACCATCAGGTCCTGAAGCAACACCAGTATCGGGATAACCTGATAAGAAAGATATAGATTTGAGTTATAAATGAATTAAGTAATATCCCATGCAGACATTCATCAATATGCTCAGAGAAAATAGTCACCACAGTATTAGTCAGCATGATGTGTTTTTTTGCAATCATCACAGCATATCAATTCTGCTTAAATTGAAGTATTAATGTACTGGGACGGACATGTCGATTTACCATTGGAAAAGCAAACTTCGACATCATGCCTGCAATGAGGGGAAAACAAGAGTTAGCGAGGCACATTCATATGAATGGTTCGGCTCGAAACGTTACAATGACTCGATGGAATTCAAAAACAATTGTATAGTTTAAACAACTATCCGAATATTAGTGACTTTCTTTTTATGCGCACATGCTAAAGGGTTAGGGATGTGTGACCCGACACTAGGCCTGACCAGCGGGGTATCGGATCAGGCCACTCTCGTTGGGTCGAACCTTGCAACGTTTCGGCAGAGCCAGCTCTAAAACAGAGGCGGCAGAACCGTCGCGGTTACAGGGCTTCCTCTTCCAGCACTGTAACACTGAGCCGAGTACTATGACCCGGGCAGCTGACTTGAGTGTTGGTCGGTGGGGGTCCGCATGGTGAGGCCTGTACCGGACTAACCCTTAGTGGGCTGGCCTCGGCAGATCATGCCATTTTATTTAAAGCCAACAGAATAAACATCAAGCTCTCCCTTTATTAAGAATAAAGTTCAAGATCAGACAACTTTAGGAAATTAAATTACTCGATTCTCTGACATTTGTACAATACTTCCCGCACGTGGCCTACTTTTTATATATACACATAGCACATATAGCAAAAGTCAGAGCAGAACCAAGTTATAATCAAATAGTCTTATTCTAACACAACAGAACCAACACCAACAATTCATTTAAATATAACACAATAGGAATCTTACCAAGCGCATGAAGTCACTCCACCACATTGAGAAGGAATGGAAGGATCAGACGGAAGTCTGAAGCTTTAATAGAAGCGGTATGCGGCTCGCTTTGCATTCTGGGAATAGGCTGTAAGGAGGGCGCCCCCTGGTGGGGGGAGGCGGGACACCAGGGGGGCTATTCCCTGTACAATGGTCATATACCTCGAGGAGTTTATGCATCTAATGCCTGCTTTATGTACTGTCTCTGGGTTGCTCTTGGCCTTCAAGAGAAAATTAAAATGAGCATTGATCCTACTAGAACATGCAGACCCGCTCTTCAATGTCCTAACATTGATCAACTGTCTCCATTGTCCAACATCAGCTAAATTCATAATTTATAGAAGGTGGTCTGTCACGCCCCTCTACACCCCACTGGCCTTGCAGTGGCAGTGCATGGTCTTTGGGTGGTGCAGGGGCACAATCAAGTTAAACGTGCACAGTTCATCCTCAAAAGGGGGCTTGCTTCTTCTTCTTCTTCTTCTTCTTGGGGTTTTACGGCAGTTGGCATCCACAACTTGGTGCATTACCGCCCTCTTCTGATCCAGTTAATGAATCAAAACAAAAATATCCAAACACTCACTCATTCACACCTTCTTTCTACTCTATATCCTATCATATAACCCTGTTTCTCTCAAAAAGCCAAACAATACTTTTATACAATTCCTCTTCATTAATCTTAAAATATTTTCCAAAGTATACTCCTGCATACCCAATTCTCTCAATTGATTTTTCATACTTTCCCTCTCCATCCCATAACCACTACAGTTCATTAAAACATGTTCCACTGTCTCCTCTACCTGGCACCCCTCACATAATCCAGTGGGGTGTTTTCCTATCAAATTCATTGTTTTATTTAGTGCACTGTGCCCCAACCTTAACCTTATCAAAATGTGTTCATCCTTCCTCTGACCACTATACCTTATTTTAACACTTTAACACTTTTTTGAATATTATATAAATATCTCCCTTTCTCCTCACTGTCCTATTTGTCTTGCCACATTTTGTTAACTTTTCCCCATATCAGGCTTTTAACTTCTGCCTTACTTAAACTGATATTCATTTCTACTTTTTCCTTCTCCAATGCCTTCTTCGCCATCTTATCGGCTTTCTCATTTCCCTTCACCCCTACATGAGCTGGAACCCATAAAAAATGTATTTGCCTCCCCTGCTGAACGATTCTCGTAATTGACTGTAGAACTTCATATAACAAACCTTGGCGACTACTTGAATAAAAAGACCTCATACATGCCAAAACTGATGCTGAATCTGTACAGATCACAATTTTTTCAACTGTACTTGATTCCACCCATTTTAATGCGACCAGCACCCCCAACATCTCCACTGTATAAACGCTTAAATTATCTGATGTTCTTCTATTAAACTCTATTATTTTTGATGGAACAACTACTCCAAACCCTGTCACTCCTGTCTCAGGTTGTTTGGCACCATCTGTAAAAACATGAACATACTCAATGTACTCTATAAGAAGATGAATATTAAATACACTAGCCAGGTCTATCTGTTCTCTCTCTCTCTTCTTTATATCCAACACAAACCAGTCCACCTCTGGCCACACCATCCTCCATGGCGGCATTAATGGATATACCACTGTTGGACTAAGCTTCAATTCACCCACACCAAACTCTTTCGCTATATCATTCCCCACCCGACCAAAATGATTCCTCTCACACTTCCCATAAACCCAGCACTCTTTCAACACTCCTTTTGTGGGGTGAGACTCAGGCCACGTTTATACGTAGCAGGGTATTTATAGAAACGAATATTTCCCCCCCTCCGTTTTCAAAAATAACATTGTGCACACAACATCGTTTTCAAAAAAGTTGTCGTTTACATCAAAACGGATAAATACGCCGTTGGGACATTATAACTATGCCAAACCTATGGGCGGCAGTGTAGGGAGAAGGATAAAGCCATGCAAGCCAATCAGAATCCTCAGAAGTGGAGAGACACAGCTGGACAATTAGCTGAGCGAGGCAGCGTGGCGGCATCGAGGAGAGTCAAACAACAGTATTAGTGATATGCTAAGATGGAGTTTGGACCTGGAAGATTGGCGAAGTCTGGTATCGTTAGTGATGATATGGAGTATGATGATTCAGATGCAGAAATGTGGAATCCCGTGAACAGTATGAAAAAGAATAGAACAAGAAGGTGTTCTGAGATGAGTGACAGTGACAGAGAAAAGCAGAATGAGTCGAAAAAAGCATGGAGGAAGGAGGAAGGAGAAGTGTGGAAAGTGATTGTGGAGTTTGAAGAGATATCTAGTAGCAAGCTACACCCAGTCAAACTGTCGAAAGCTATGAAAAAAGGTTGTCCACTAGATACCAGGGGAAAATAGTGGACAGTTTGTCTGTGCTTATTCAGTTTGAAGGGGCAATAAAGGATAAGGTTACGATTGGATACCTGAGTTACCCGGTTAGAGAATTTGTTCCCAGGCCATTGCGGTGCTTTAAATGCCAGAGGTTTGGGCATATAGCAGGACAATGTAGGGCAAAGCCAAGATGTGCCAAATGTGCAGGGGAACATGAATATGGTAAATGCGAGGCAGAGGCTAAAGCTAAATGCTGCAATTGTGGAGGGGATCACAGTGCGGCATATCAAGGATGCGAAGCACAGATTAAAGCAAAAGAAATTCAGAAATATAAAGTCCAGAATAAAGTAACATATGCAGAGGCAATCAAACAAGTAAAAGGACCACAAGGTGGTGCAAGTGTGGGTGTTGTTGAACCCTCTCAGTATTCACAGCAAGCTTTAGAGCCAGTAGGTTTGCAATGTGATGTGAATAAGGACACTTTGATTGTGGATAAGGCTAACTTTGTATTCTTCATGGCGAAGGTCATAAATCTAGCTATGCAGGACAAAAATACAAGGTCAGATCGGACAAAGATTGTTGTGGAGGCAGCAAGGGAATACTTAGACATAAAGGATGTAACGGGAGAGATGGTACAGGAGGAGATCAATAGAAATGAAGGGGTTACTAAGTAGTATAATTATGGTGTTCCTTATTCTGCAGTGGAATGCCAGAAGCCTGATATCGAATGGGCAAGAATTTAAGAGATATATAGAGAAATTAGACGTTAAACCAGAAATCATTTGTATACAAGAAACATGGATGAAATCACACTTGGATTTTAAAATTGTAGGATACAACTCAGTTAGACTGGATAGGAATGAGCGGCAGGCAGGGGGATGTGCAACATTTATTAAGGAAGGAATATTGTATGAAAGAGTCCCAATGAATTATGAAACTAGTCTAGAGATAATTGTTATTGAAATCTGGGTTAATAAAAGGAAAATGACTATAATCAATTTGTACAATCCATGTAAGAAAATGAAGTTGGAGGAATTGGAGAGGGTAGGACAAAGGCAAAATGCTATATGGTGTGGAGATTTTAATGCACACAGCACGTTATGGGGAGGAAGGAAAGATGATGATAATGGGAAGGTGATAGAGGAATTAATGGACAACAAGGGAATAGTTTGTTTAAATAATGGGGAGGGGACAAGAATAAATGTAAGCAATGGAGTGGAGTCAGCGTTAGATCTTACACTAGTAACAGATACACTGGCAGGAGTATGTTCATGGGAAGTAAGGAAAGAAACGACTGTTGGAAGTGATCACTATCCTATAATCATTGGAGTAGAATTGACAATTGAAGAGTGCAATCTAGAAAGAGTGATGAATTGGGACTTTCACAATGCAGAGTGGGAACTATTTAAGGAAATAAGTGAGAAAGAAATGTTAGAAATTGAGATAGGAGAAGATGTTGACCAGCTAAATACGAATGTGTGCAGAGTTATATTAGAGGCTGTTGAGAGAACAATTAAGAGGAAAGAAGGAAAAGGGAAAAAGAGGATGGTACCATGGTGGAACAAAGAATGTAGTAAAGCAATCAAGAGTAGAAATAAAGCATTTAGAAGGCTAAAGGGAAACCATAGGTTTGAGAACCTTATTGAATATAAAAGAAGTCAAGCAAATGTAAGGAGAACTATTAAAAATGCAAGGAAAACTTGTTGGAGGAATTTTTGCAATTCGGTGGGACGGGAAACGGAATTGGGACAGATTTGGGGCATGGTTAAAAAGACGAATGGGGTTAAGAGAGAATATGGATATCCAGTTTTGAAGGTAGGGGAAACAATAGCAATGAAGGAAGAAGAAAAGGGGGAGATGTTAGCAAAGGCTTTTGTGAAAGTTCATAGTTCAGAAAATATTAGTGAGGAGGGAAAAAGAGGGAGGGAGGCTACTTTAGTGGAGTATGAAGTGTTGATGCAAGATGAGGAAGAAAATGAAGATTTGCTTAATAAGACTTTCACAATGACAGAAATGAATCGTGCATTAAGGAAAACAAAGATGACCGCACCAGGAAAGGATCAGGTTTGTTATATAATGATAAGTAATTTAAGTGAAGCAGCAAAAGGAATATTATTGGAGTTATACAATAGAGTTTGGAAGGAAGGTAAATTACCAGAAAGTTGGAAGGAGGCAGTTATTGTACCAATACCTAAACCAGGGAAGGACAGTTCTAACCCAGAGAACTATAGGCCAATTGCCTTAACATCGAATATATGTAAAATAATGGAGAAAATTATAAATGAAAGATTAACATACTATATGGAGAGTAAAGGATTTATGTCAAAGTATCAGAGTGGGTTCAGAAAGGGGAGGAACACTATGGATCCGACCATATGTCTAGAACATGAGATCAGAAAGGCACAGATAAATAAGGAAAGTGTTGTAGCTGTGTTTTTTGATATTGAGAAGGCATATGACATGATGTGGGTAGAAGGATTATTAGTTAGATTAAGGAAGTTGGGAGTTAAAGGGAGAATATACAGATGGATTGAAGATTTTTTAACTGAGAGATCAATACAGGTGAGAGTAGGAAAAAGCTTGTCAGGGAAATTTAAAATAGAGAATGGAACACCACAGGGGAGCATAATTAGTCCACTATTATTTTCCATTATGATAAATTAAGTTTTTGAAGAAATAGAGAGTGGTATGGGTTTTTCATTATTTGCAGATGATGGGGCAATATGGAAGAGGGGGAAAAATATGAAATTCATTGTTAAAAAATTACAGGAGGCAATCAATAGAGTGGAGGAATGGTCTTATAAATAGGGTTTTAAGTTTTCGGTAGGGAAGACAAACATAATGTTTTTCACCAGGAAAAGAGTGGGAGATGAGATTAAATTAAAACTTTATAAACAAGACCTAAAAAGAGTAAAACACTTTAAGTTATTAGGAATGTGGTTTGATGAAAGGTTAACATGGAATATACACATTCAGAAGGTTGGGGACAAATGTTAAAAGGTTATAAATATAATGAGGTGTCTAGTTGGAAAAGAGTGGGGGGCGGATAGAGTGGCTCTAAAGGGTATATATGATGGTTTAATTAGAGCATTTATAGATTATGGGAGTGTGGTATATGGGGCAGCAGCAGAGACACATATGAAGAAACTGGAAGGTATACAGAATCAGGCATTGCGTTTATGTACAGGCGGTTTTAAAACAACACCTATAGCTGCGATGCAGGTAGAAATGGGGGTCATGCCTATTGACTTGAGAAGGCTGCAATTGTCACTGACATACTGGGTGCATTTACAAGGACATAGCAAGGACCATCCAGCGCAAGACACGTTAAAACCTAGTTGGGAAAAAGAGAAAAAGGAAGTTAGGAATTTTGGTTGGACAGCAGTGCAGAGGGCAAAAGAAATTGGAATTGAAAAGATACAGTTTAGTCCAACAGTACCAATATCAGCACTCCCACCTTGGATTCTTCCAGATGCTACAGTTGATCTGACAATTCTAGAAAGGAAAAATAAAGATAGAGAGTTTGTTTGTAATGCCATAAGTGTGCAAGAGTATATTGATAAATGGGTATGGGTATGTAAAGATATATACAGATGGATCAAAGAGTGCAGAAAGTAAAGTAGGAGTAGCATTTTGGGTCCCAGAATTTCAGGTGCGGGTGGGTAAAAGGGTCAATGATGAAGTATCGGTGTATACAGCAGAAATGATTGCAATATTATTGGCAATACATTGGGTAGAGGAAACTAGACCAGTAAGTGTAATAATATGTTCGGACTCAAGTTCAGTTTTAACCAGTCTACAGAGCAGTAAGTCAGATAGCAGGCCGGACATTTTAATAGAGATAAAACAGATTTTATATAGAATAGAGATGATGGGTATAACAGTGGTGTTTGTGTGGGTACCGGCACATATTGGAGTGAGAGGGAATGAGGTGGTAGATAAGGTGGCAAAAGAGGCAACAAAATGTGAAGAAATTGAATTACGCATAAATATCAGCAAGATGGAGGGTAAAAACATAATTAAAAGGAAAATGAAGGAGAAATGGCAGAAGAGGTGGGAGGAGGAGAGGAAGGGAAGGTGGTTTTATAAAATTCAGAGGAAAGTAGGAGAGGCCAGGGGAACAGGAAGGAGCAGAAGGGAAGAAACCGTAATATCACGGCTAAGATTTGGACATACAGGGCTAAATGCATCGTTATTTATGGTTGGAAAACATGACACAGGGAGGTGTGATCATTGTGAGGAGCAGGAAACTGTAGATCATGTAATGAACATTTGTAGGAAGTATGAAGTAGAGAGACGACAAATGCGGGATAATTTGGCAGAAATTAAAGAAAGATATGAGTTGGAGAATATATTAAGGAAAATGTCAGGAGATAGATGCTATAGGCACGTATTTGGATATCTAAAAGAAACACATTTGATAAAGAAAATATGAAATCCGGGTAACTCAGGGTTACAATAGTAAATAAAGATGCATAAAGAAACCAGTAGGTGGCGGTAATGCGCATGTTTGTTTGCCAACCGCCAATAAAACCAAAAAGAAGAAGAAGAATCCTCAGAATCAACAAAAACGAATAACACAAGCGTCTTCCTGTAACAAACAAACTGTAAGGCTGTGTCCCAATTCATAGGACGCATCCTTCGTAGACCGCGTCCTTCGAAGGATGCGGCCTTCGTAGACCACGAAGGACACTCCGAAGGCCGAAGAAATGGGACGGTCTAGCCTACGGAGCATTTCTGGTTTACGTAACAAACCGTTACCGCCCTTTCACTTGCGTGACCACGCGCTGCTCCTGTCACCTAGCAACCCTGACAGCTGAACTGACCTGTTAGTAAACAGAAGTTAAACCGGACAGCGCGAAAAAAAGAAACCAACAAAAATTATCGATCATTATGTAGTAGTTTTATAATAATTGTTGTAAATAGTCACATGAATGTTTGTTGTAAATAGTTTTATTGTTGTATATGTTTTATAAGTTATATACGAATACATTAGTCAATACAAAAAAGTTAGTAAGGGTTTTTAATAAATAGTTAATCAAAAAAGTTAGTTAAATAAGTAAGTTTCAATAAATATGTAAATAATAATAAACAATGTGTTAAATATAACAGAACATAAGTTATTTGTCCACCAAACGCTCCAAAATTTAGAAAAACCTATCCATTCTTTCCCTGCTTTCCTGGGCTCTTCTCTCCTCTGCCTCCCTTTGTAGCGTCATGTCCTCTTTTATTAACTGGAACATTGACATTTGACATTTACATTTAGGGCATTTAGCAGACGCTTTTATCCAAAGCGACTTACAATAAGTACATTTGTCATAAGAAGTGCATCAATATATCGCTGTCGGTACAGAAAGGATGTTCATAGAACCAAGTGCAAGTACCACAATCGCTAACCCATTCCCCGTGTTACAGCCATGATAGCAGCTACTGCAGTTGCTACACAGTTAAGTACTATAATACAATACACAGGGTACAATGGTTGCCAGAAGGGGGAGGGTGGCTATTGTGGTATCCCGGTGCTCGGTTGAGCCGGAATCCACTTACAAAACTCGCTCGGCATTGGGGTTAAAGCCATTTCAGGCATTTATTCACAAACAACTTAACAATCAACCATAAAGGAGACGCGGTCTCTCGGGCCTCCGTGGGCCTCTTGGCTCTCTCACTGCCACGAGCACTTCCTTCCTGCTCCCGTGCCCGTGCTGTGCTGTGCTGTGCCTCCTTTTAAAATGGCTCCCGTGCTTTCGGCCAGGTGTCCCCCAATCACCCTGATTGGGGTGCCGAAAGGGCTGCTCTCCCTCGCCGGCTGGTGGGTGGGGGTGGTACACCCCGTCCTCTACGGTACCCCGGGCCCGTCCAGGCCGAGGACCACATGGCGGGATGCCACACTATGCAGTCGAGGTGGACTCTGAACAGGTGAATCTTGAGTCCTTTTCGGAAGATAGTGAGCGACTCTGGAACATGTCTTCCTCTCTGTCCCTCTTTCTGGACCTTGGCCCTCGCTGTCTTTCCTCCTCCTGATCTTGTCCTCAACCTCCTGATTCACCACTGCTGTACTTGCTGTACTTGGCCCTGGTGTGTTCTCAGGGATGGAGGCAATTAGGACAGGGGGGTTGGTGGAATGCATATGTCACAATACCTTATCCAAGGGGACAAACCAGGGCCAAGTGGCAGCAGTGGGTTTCCCACCTACCCCCTCTCCTGACCCTGGATACTTGCAATCCTAAGGCAGAGGAAATCAATCATGGCAGTTAACAACAAGAGCAGTATCAAAACAAATTTCAGCAAAAGTTTTTCTTTGCCTGCGGGGGAGACACCTTCCCCTGCAGGCCTATTTTCTCCAGAATTGTCCTAAACAGTAAACACAGAGACATTATTAATCAGAGAAAACAAGAGACACATTTATCAATCATGTTAATAGCCCATGTTAACAATAGGCCATTTATAATATATATATTTGACCATCTTGTAAAGGTTACATTTAAATTAGCCCTCATCCTATATGAAGCCCATAATAATAAGACAACCAGTAGAAGTCAAAACACCCTTTTTCTTTGTGTGTTTTTCTAGTGCTGTCTAGTACTGATGCGAGCTGTGACTTTTTTTTGTCTTTCTTTCTTTAATAACCCAAAATAGGACATTGTAGTAAACGATTTCTGGGGATGTTGTATCGGTCCTGCTGTTTAATGAGGGCTAATTTAACTAACCTTTACAAGATGGTCAAATTAAGATATATAAATGGCCTATAATAATTTTTATAAACTAACTTACGATATAAATAAACGATTGTTTCTTTACCCCCAAGCCACACTTGCTGAGTATTTCACCCCGGTAAACAGCTCATCATTCTCCCCCCTCAATAGAATAAATCGAGCAGTATGCTGCTGGCCCCCTAAACCAAAACCAAATGTTAGAATTAGTTTTGCTTTACACTACCAAACCAAAGCAGCTTAAATAGCAAAATAACCAAGTTAACTGTGTAATCAATCCCAACGTCTGTAACGTTACGGTCTGAAAACCAGGGTCCACAACCTGTGTTCGCGTTGGTCCATTTATCTAACCTTACAGAATAGCAAATTATCTATATAATCGCCACAATTTCGGTAAATATAACCATTTTAACCTCTTAAATTTGAAACTATAGGGCTTAACGGGTGTTCTTAGTTAACGTTACAGCGTCACTAACTGTAACGTTACCTTACTTATATTGCCTATTACTTTAATGAAAAAAGTTTTAAGGGCCCTTGTATTTTTAACATTTGTATCGTTAAATACTCGAGTGACTAGAAACCAAATACTTACATTTAAATGCAGAACTTAAATCGCCATTCTCCGCCATCTCCATTGATTGAATGCGCAATGAATCTTGGGAGGGATACTTTTGCTGAAATTTGTTTTGATACTGCTCTTGTTGTTAACTGCCATGATTGATTTCCTCTGCCTTAGGATTGCAAGTATCCAGGGTCAGGAGAGGGGGTAGGTGGGAAACCCACTGCTGCCACTTGGCCCTGGTTTGTCCCCTTGGATAAGGTATTGTGACATATGCATTCCACCAACCCCCCTGTCCTAATTGCCTCCATCCCTGAGAACACACCAGGGCCAAGTACAGCAAGTACAGCAGTGGTGGATCAGGAGGTTGAGGACAAGATCAGGAGGAGGAAAGACAGCGAGGGCCAAGGTCCAGAAAGAGGGACAGAGAGGAAGACATGTTCCAGAGTCGCTCACTATCTTCCGAAAAGGACTCAAGATTCACCTGTTCAGAGTCCACCTCGACTGCATAGCCACCCTCCCCCTTCTGGCAACCATTGTACCCTGTGTTGTATTGTATTATAGTACTTAACTGTGTAGCAACTGCAGTAGCTGCTATCATGGCTGTAACACGGGGGAATGGGTTAGCCTAGCGATTGTGGTACTTGCACTTGGTTCTATGAACATCCTTTCTGTACCGACAGCGATATATTGATGCACTTCTTATGACAAATGTACTTATTGTAAGTCGCTTTGGATAAAAGCGTCTGCTAAATGCCCTAAATGTAAATGTCAAATGTCAATGTTCCAGTTAATAAAAGAGGACATGAGGCTACAAAGGGAGGCAGAGGAGAGAAGAGCCCAGGAAAGCAGGGAAAGAATGGATAGGTTTTTCTAAATTTTGGAGCGTTTGGTGGACAAATAACTTATGTTCTGTTATATTTAACACATTGTTTATTATTATTTGCATATTTATTGAAACTTACTTATTTAACTAACTTTTTTGATTAACTATTTATTAAAAACCCTTACTAACTTTTTTGTATTGACTAATGTATTCGTATATAACTTATAAAACATATACAACAATAAAACTATTTACAACAAACATTCATGTGACTATTTACAACAATTATTATAAAACTACTATAGACAAAAACATAATGATCAATAATTTTTGTTGGTTTCTTTTTTTCGCGCTGTCCGGTTTAACTTCTGTTTACTAACAGGTCAGTTCAGCTGTCAGGGTTGCTAGGTGACAGGAGCAGCGCGTGGTCACGCAAGTGAAAGGGCGGTAACGGTTTGTTACGTAAACCAGAAATGCTCCGTAGGCTAGACCGTCCCATTTCTTCAGCCTTCGGAGTGTCATTCGCGGTCTACGAAGGCCGCATCCTTCGAAGGACGCGGTCTACGAAGGATGCGTCCTATGAATTGGGACACAGCCAGGGTGCTTATATGACGTTAAGCATTTCCTGGCGCATAATGTGACGTTTCAGAACCTAAAACCCCGTTTCTACGGTTTCTACCCGTTGACACGACAACACGTAACCGGCGTTTTCAGAAATCTCCACTTTGGCCGGAGTTTTTAGAAATGATCGTTTTCTGTGACAAAAACTGCGTTTTCGTGTAAATGAGAGGCCAAACCGTGTGACAATATCTGCGTTTTCCCTTTGTGTAAACGGGGCCTCACTGTGCCCTCGCAGATTAGCCCAATAGTTCCCCATCAATTGTTTCCTTCTCAACTCCAGTGGCATTTCCCCCATTTCTAAGGGGGCTTGCTTTGTTTGTCCCTGTTCTGTTGACATGTCTCAGCCCATGCTCAGGGCCCCGTTTCCCGATATCGATGGATCTTCGCTCGTAAGATGGTTCGAAAGGTGGATCTTTCGAACCATCGATAATTTCTTTGGAGCGTTTCCCGAAACTCCTCTTAACGTGAACGCGCATTCGCTGCACTAAAGACGAACGTAGGATTGTACCTGTCCACTGACATGGTGCTGAAACGGGCTATGACGCAGGGGGAGACGCAGGAATGTCGGAGGAAAATGGGGTTAAAAAGGGTTAAAATATCTCCCCATCAAGGCCAACCGCAGAGTAGCCTGCGAAAAGAATAGATTGCAATAATATGAATGCTAAAGATATTAAAACACAATTGATTAAGCCTAGGACGACATATATATCAGTCCTAATCCTGAGCGCACGATCGGGAGGTGGAAGTTGCGCTTTAGATGCCTTCACAAGTCCAGCGGAGGGCTCCAGTTTTCGCCGGCCAAGTCATGCGCTGTGATATGTGTGACAGCTATGTTGCACAACATTGCAGCTACGGCTGGGGTAGCTTTGGTTGAACCGGAGGACATTGAGGACGATGACGATGAGGAAGATCGGTGTGAGGACGGCCTCCCTCATAACTACGCGGCTGGTTTTCATGCACGTCGAAGAGTGATTGAGACTTTTTTTTAACCCCCTCCCTCCACCCTCCCACATGTCACTAAACATTCCCGTCAACGTGACCAATCCCCACCATATCCCAGCCTTTTGCCTGCTCCTTTGCATTTTTTTTTTAATATTTTTATAATTAATAATTTTATTGTGACCCTTGTATGTGGGGTGTAGTCACTCCATAGATCAGATGATATATGTAAGTGGTGGGGGTCTCAAATTTGTCAAGTCACTTTGTATTCATCTTTGTTCACCTCATTGCAGTAGCCATTTTGTCAAGTGGGAGTGGAACCCACTTTCATGGGTAGGCCTACTTGTTTGGCTGCTCAGTCATTAGCAGCACTGTAATTGGCCCATTTCGTTTAAAGATCTTTTATCACCATGACCCTGATGAACACCTTATTGCCAGCAGTCCCAGTTTTATGTTTGCATTTGCACATTGTTCTTATATTGAAGTCTGGTTATTATTCCCATTAAGAATAATGTTGTACTTGTATATGTTCAGGGTAGTCCACTGCCCAAAGCTGTGTGGCTTTATCTGCACTTTTGTGGACCAACTTGGCTTCTTTGCACATTTAATTGCTGACTTGAGCCGCAAATTTTGAAATGGTGAAGTTCCTTGATGGAACTCATTTTGTCTGTTTCTATATGTCTGGCATTGGCGATTGCAAACTTTGCTGCACTTTTTAATGTACTTTAGTCAGTGCTGGGAAGTATGGCTGGAAGACTCACTCTTGCTTTTCATGGAGGTCAGTTGCTCTAATTTAAGGAAGTGAGCATGGTTGTTTTGGCCTGTTTGTTAGAACTTGTTTTCATACTCCCTGGACAGATTAGTCTGCGGAGAGGCTACCCTGGGGAGGGGGCATGTTAGCCTCGAGCCCGGTATGTCTCAGAAGATAGTTAGGTTAGTCTAGCTAGCTTGACTAGGTCTGGGGATTGCTTTTCTCATCAACATAAAGTACTAAGATATGCTATACAAAATGTACACATTTTGCATTCACATATTAGTAAAGAAAAGCTGACACTTCTATAAAAGCAATAGAATAAGAACAGTGTATAATTAGGAGCCTATCCCTACTATAAAACAATGCAGTACTGGATCAGCCGAAACAGGAACTATGCTCATTCCTCCTAAACTAAATGATTTACACTTCTCACCTGTATCTCTCGATACATTTACACACCAGGAAGGAAAGGGTGTTTTTTTTTCGTGCTCAGAAAAACCCAAGAGTGCAAGTGGATATTTTCTGCAACACCAAGACATGAGGTATTTATTGGGGGGGGGGGGATTTTGGACAGGCTGCTAATTTAGTGTTCGGATTTGGAGAGGCACTGCAGTCCTGGTAGCCGCCATCGGGAGACGCTGTTGTGGATTCTCAAGTCTAACCATTCCTGCTGAACCGCGCCTAAAGCTAAACTGAAAAAAAAAAAAAAAAAACATTAGGGACCATATAAACAAAAGACCAATCACAAGATTTGAACATTCGTTAAATTACAATGCAGGATTAAATTTAAAACCAATAAAGAAAGACTCAAACTAGCTCCTGGCTCCTATGACCAGTGTTGTGCCTGAACGCGTTCATTGAACGATAGTTCATGAACTCGTTCACATTTTGGGCGAACGTGAACTGAACGTACTGTATTACTGCCTGAACGTTACTGTGAACTCGTTCATTCTGGTGTCTGTGAACGGCACGCGCACTCGGTTTAACTTCGTTCAATTGGGGGGTTATTTGTTTATCAACACGGCGGATGCGCGCGCAGAATGAAAACATTTGTTTGACCGGTTGGTTATGTCCGTGTGGTTAATTTGCAGTTGCGGTGTTGTCAGCTTACTGTTACATTAAACTAATCAGAAAATGTGGTTATATGCTATAGACCAGGGGTCGGCAACCTATGGCACGCATGCCACGCCGCAGAATAAACACTGGCACGGCACCTCAGTGTTATTACGATACTCACTTTATCTGTCCCGTTTAAAAAAATTTAATAAAAAAAAAGCTGGCTTTTGTCTGCCGGCACTAGGACCCGGAGGACAACACTGGATTTGATGTTGGAGTGTGGCCATTGGTCAGGTTGCAGCGGGAGAATTTCAGATAAAATTGTCTGAAATTCAAGCGCACTGTCCGCTGTCTTCGTGCGGACATAAAGTAATGACGGAGCGTGATATTGTGAACAATGGCCACACCCCGCTGCAGCTAAAACTAGGCCATTCCAGTGCTGCTGGACAGAAGAGTTTGGTTTTGTATTTGTGAAGGACCGTACTGTGTGCATTTTATGCTGTGAGAATGTTGTGTGCAGAACGTCAAGTGTTAAGCATCATTTTGAGACGAAGCACGAGAACACCTTCAAAGACCAAGCAGACAAATTAGAGTCAATCAAAGGTGCTGTGTCCAGATATGAAAAACAAGCTTGCTCCTTCAAGGTTTTTACCACTGCTAAAGATCACGGGACAGAAGCAAGTTATCGCATTGCGCATTGCATTGCAAAGCATGGGAAGCCGTTTACAGATGGCGAATTTATTAAGGAGGTTAACAACGGAGCACTCTGAGGCATGTTTGCAACTCAAAGTAACTAACTACAAGCCACAGATCACAGAGCTCAGTCAAGCAAAGCAGGGCCAGGAATCACACTGACTGGTAGGCATCTGATAATTTGATGTTGCTTCAGCTTACACTAGTTTTAGTTCAAATGTGTCGCTGTTTTTCAGTCTTTGAAATGTTGATGTGGCTATTTTGTTAAGAATACAGATACTGTTATTGTTGAGAATCAAATTCCAGGTATATTGGGAAGAAAAATGTATTTTGTGTCATAATTTATCTTTGCGTTATTGTTGATAAAAGCCAGGGATCACACTGACTGTCTGGTAGGCATCTGATAATTTGATGTTGCCTCAGCCTACACTAGTTTTAGTTTAAATGTGCAGCTGTTTTTCAGTCTTTGAAATATTGATATGGCTATTTTGTTAAGAATACAGATACTGTTATTGTTGAGAATAAAATTCCAGGTATATTGGAAAAAATAAAAAAATTGTGACATAATTTAACTTTGCGTTATTGTTGATAATGGCACACTAGATGAGAAGAAAATTTCAAACTGGCACTCCATGTCACAAAGGTTGCCGACCCCTGCTATAGACCCTATAGTGTCTGTGGTGTAAAGGCTGGGACAAATTAAAAAATATAAATACACTTTATGTTGAAAGTATAGACGTCCCGATTCCCGTTGAAACGAATGGCGCTGTGATTATTCTTCAAAACGAGATCTGTTAAATTGTGAAAAATGAATCAAATTCTAATCAGACAACACGGTTATATGCTATAGACCAGGGGTGCCCAACCAGTCGATCGCGGTCTACCAGTCGATCGCCGACAGATCCCAAGTCGACCGCGAGGGGTGGAAAAAAAAAAAATATATATATATATATATATTCTTTTTAATAAAATAAAATTTGCGCGGGACATATACGCGCGGTAGCGCATGCGCTGTCAACAGCAGTTGAAAGCCGTCAACAGTAGTTACACACTCCTAAACGTTGGCATGGCTGAGGGGAAACGAGCTAAGACCTACCATTTTCACCCTGAGAGGGAGGAAGATCATTGATTATCGTTGAGAAGGTGCCGTGCGCAGACGGAATGAAACCCCCACTGAAATCCGTAGGTTCACGATACCCCCCCCCCCCCGTCAACAATTGTTCTCTACCCCCCCCCCCCCCCCCCGCTTGAAGATAGGTTTGCTGGTAGATCTCGGGAGGTTGGCTACTTGAAAAGTAGATCTTGGGTCAAAAAAGGTTGGGCACCCCTGCTATAGACCCTAGAGTATCTGTGGTATAAAGGCTGAAACAAATTTCGAATTATAAATATGTACAATCCATAACGTTAGCTCTCTGGCTCATAGCTTGGCGGACTAGAATACCTCCTATAATCATTGCTTGTTGGCCGGAAACGGAAATGGGGGCTGTTTACGTTTGGTTGTAGTCTTTTCGCTCGGTTCTCCAACTCAACAGTAGGGCTAGTACCGAGCGAAAAGACTAAAACCAAATGTGAACACCCCCCCCTTTCCGCTTCCGGCCAACGAGCAATGAGTCTTCGAACAGAAATCAATGGGATTTACAAAATGCGCTAAATGTGCAATAAAACACGATAGAAACTGTATCTCGCTACGATGCTTGATTCAACCACTCAATTTCATCCTAGACAAACCAAGAAGTGGGCTCAATGTTCAAAATACCAGAAAAAAATAATAGCTCACAGCAACATATTGAAAAAAAACAGTTCATTTTTTGGAACTGTGAACTTAGTTCAAAATGTTGAATTATGAACGCTTCTGAAACTGAACTAGTGCATTTTAAAAAATTTGAACTGCACTTTGAACTAGTTCACGTAGAAAGTGAACTATCCCAACAATGCCCATGACCGTACCGTTTCTTGTTCTACCATTAGTTCAGTAGTTTTGTAAGTAATGCTCCCTTTCCACCAGTGGGTACGCATTGGACCCAGCACGCCTCAGCCCAGTAGTGAGGGTACAGCGGTATGCCTATAGCCCAGCTCAGTTACGGCTCGCGTTTCCACCGCCGACGGTACCCTTATGGTAGGGAGAGGTTTAAGCCGTTTGGCGATAGCCGTGGCAGCTACGTAAACATTGCGACCTCAGAGAGCTCCTAAGTCCGCCCCTTCCGGTAGACCCCCATGTTGCTTGTGGATTTAAATGATAATTTTTTGCGTGACACAATGACATGGAAAGGCGCGTTCACGCTCCTGGTGATAACGGCTCGCCAGTGATGACGCTCGCGCTTACGCATGTTCCCGACAGCGACTGTTCATGTGCACTTGAGAAACAGCCAGTTGAGAATCTAAAAGTACAACTTTACTATTGACGTCAATCAATAGTAAAGTATGTGATATGATGGATGATTCTTTTATATTGCGTAAAACGTACATGTTCCGCCATGTTCCTGCGCGTCACTAGTAAACCATACGTCACCAACTGGGCAACTCTGTTATCGAAATTTGGCCCGAGTTGCCAAACGGAAGTAGAATCATAACAGCGTCATGAGGCGTCGTTCACGCAAGCTATCCGACGCCGCAAAAATGTTTTCCCCATAATTTCCAGCGATGTGAGCGCACCAAAACTACACATCTCGTATATGACGTCACGCTCCCTGCGACTGGCGTGGACAAGACCGACAATCTCCCCATCGGCATAACTGAAAATCTACACATGCCCCTTATATAATGGTTTTCAACTCTTTCGATGCCGTTATTCTCCCCTTGGAAAAAAGCGGCGAAGTGGAGCAGTGAGATCGCCATGTCTGTACCCGAGTGGTGGTGACGTATAGCATTCGCGTTGAGAGCAGCGAAGAGCTGTAGTTCACAAAGCGGCCTCACACAAAACCTAACATTATCAAACTTCAATTTTTCTTTTTGTTCTCTTTCCATGAAATTTTTTAATTTCAATCCACTAACAACATGTGTAATCCAGGGCATATAAAGACTGGGACCAGAGAATAATTTCTTTCTCTCCATTGAAACCAATTCATATTTTACAATCTCATATGACCCTAGCGGGTCTACCGGACTCGCTAGGCTCGCCGAACTTTTGCGCAACATTTTCTTCAATAAACGAAGCTTTTGCCGTTGTCCAGAAATACCTCGCGAGTAATGTGTTTGTTTGTTATTATCCCCCTATCGCACGGAAGTTAGATTCTGTCGGCCAATCGGCGGACCCGTCTAGTTCGAACTTGCCGGGACCCTTTCAGGCGTCTCAGTACCCCAACGGAGGAGTACGGCTCAATATGGCTCAGTCCGGATCTTGCCCACTTTTTGCGGTGGAAACCCGACCCATGCCGCACCTTTGCAGACTGAACCAACCCACACACTCCGGTGGAAATGCGCCATAAGCAGAACTAATATATTCTTCGGGGGCATAATGGTTGAAGAATAGTACAGTTTTCCATGTTATAGCATTGTTAGAGTGGATTGTTAACTGCAGCTACCTGGGAGCGAGGTAAGTCTGGCTGGGAGAGAGGGGAGGGGCTTGGGGGGCGACGGGGGTCAGGGGGGAGGAGCTGGAATGGGTCAACACCTCCCCTTCCATGTTCTCTAGGTTGGTTATACTGGCCCCTATGGCCACATCGATGCTACTGCCACTGCGTGTGGTCGGGCCTGGAGAGGCACACACAACATGTTCCAACACATTGACACAATTGAGCTCTTGACCAATGTTACATTTATATTCAAATGATGACGCTTCTGTATATATTCATACTCACAGCATCGTCTGAAGGGCTCCCAGCAGCGGGACTGGAGATAAGACTTTGGCTGAGGCTGCTGTAGTAGACAGATGACTGCTGAGTCCATCTGCTGGAATACCCTTCACAAGAAACAGCAGCCATGGACACACAGTATTCCCATGTTTAACCAGGTCATGAATCAAGTCACATCATTAAAGGGTAATTCCGATGTAAAATGGATTTGGGATATGTTTTGTATGATAACGAGTTGAAACGTTCGTTTTGGAGCACAAAAAACATTGTTTTTAAGACTCGATAGGTAGATTGACGAACACAGAGACTGTGACATCCGTCAGCAACACGCAAGCTCTGTGTTCGCCAATCTACTTATGGAGTCTTAAAAACAAAATGGCGTTGACGGGTGATCTGCTGATGGTGTGTATAAAATGTCCTTTTTAATAAACAATCTGTACACTTACAAAGTACTCGATGCCTCGTTGTATATGTTAAGACCCTTATTATACTACCAAAGTGTCAGGCTACTTTAAGCCTTTAAAGTGGTTTAAAATTGCGATTTTGTTTTTACCATAACCAGTTTATAGCGTTTTGATAGAATCGGTTATAAACAGCCAACTGAAGAAAGCATCCGAGTTTTTTGTGCTCCAAAACGAACGTTTCAATTCGTTATCATAGAAAAGATATCGCAAATCCATTTTACACCGGAATTACCCTTTAATATGATGTTTGGGCACTGCTTGGTTTGAGTAAGGACATCAAAAACACCACAGAGGAGGAGAACTAGGTTCTACCGGAGGTGGAGAAGGTCAGCTGATGGACTGAACTCGTCGGACTGAAGGAATCCTCTGATGCAGTCAAAGTCCTGCTTCAGCTGGAGCGCTCCCTGGACGCTGAACAACAGAAGGAACAAGGTCAGGAAGAACTCATGACTGTCGAGTACAAACAAAGAGCACAGAGGCAATTGAAGAGAACTACAGAACCATGTTCATAGTCTCAAAACCGCCCAGCTCAGATCTGGCCCTACAGGTCGCTCTCCCTGCATGTAAAGAACCAGCCTCCATCATGTGGAAGCTTCATCAAACACAAGCTCAGCCAGCACTGGTCAGCTGTAAGGTATCAACAGCGTGTAGACTGGCTCCTGTGATAGGGATGGTAAAGCCCCCACCGAGGGAAGGGCTTTAGAAGAACAGACCCCTGGCCTAACTCGGCCCCTGCAGGGTTCCTGCCCCCCCCCCCCCCCCCCTCACCCAAGCGTTTTTCCGGTTGCCAAGCGACGTCAGCCGATCTGAATGGTTCAACGTCTTTGGCGAACAATTTCTCTGCAGAAACCGTGTCGAGTTATTTTTTAGTTTTGACAAGTAGTCGTGTAGTAAGCGGGATAATGTATAGAACACTGGTCATTTTCAAAAATAAGCTCCCTCCGCTTTGCGCCAGTGTCCGGTTCACCCTGTCAGGGCTTATTTTCCCGATAATGACCGGCGTTCTATACATTATTCCTTACATAACTAGACCCCGAAAACAGTCTTCTTCAGTCAGGTGCAATCCAGTGTATAAACACTTCAGAATGAATGAACCACGGCCGCAAGATATTCGGCTGTTCCCTAAAAAACTAAATCATCCAACACGGAAGGCGCTCTAGGCTGTGGTAATGGGGATGACATGGTGAGGCTACAGGGAGGTGAACTCCCTTCATGCTCTCATCTATTAAACCCCAGGGCCAACCAAGCCTAGCTGCTGCAGAGTCAAACACTAAGTTGTACAATTCCACAAAGAACGCCTTGTATGTCACCATAGGCCCTGAAATATTAGTGGAACCTTCTAGATGTAACATTTGTTCCTTCAGTCTCACTGGAATCAGAATCTTCAATAAATCAGACTGTTTGAACTTCCAGCCGCTCCAGGATCCTCTCCAACAGTCTGCGGCCGATAAGACCCCATCACAAACACTGCCTTACCTGAACCTGATCTTGTGTTTGAGGATGTGCTCCATCCAGGCCTCCACGAAGGCCGTCATGGTGATGCTGAGGGTCTGGACGCGGGCGTCATCTGACAGCGGAGCCACGCCCTCCAGGACCTGACCAATCACACTCTGAGCTGCAAACAACATGTATTCGCTGGGGCTGCTGGGAAATTCTACAGTCAGACGGAATAAAAATACAACTTAATACGGAGCTTGAGAATAAAGAAACAGACAAATGAATGATTCAGATACTCTACTGTTAAATACTAGTGAAAATTAATCATTCAGTTACTCTATAATTAAATACTACCGTAAATGAATGATTCAGTGACTCCTGTTAAATACTAGTGTAATTGAATGATTCAGTGACTCTACTGTTAAATACTAGTGTAAATAAATTATTCAGTTACTCTACTGTTAAATACTAGTGTAAATTAATGATTCAGTGACTACAGTAAAAGACTGCTGTTTAATGGTGAGCTCACAGTCTACAATTACTCGAGACAATATTCCATTCCTAACGCTCAGACCACTAATTGAATGTTCACAGCCCATTTCTCCAACCCAAAGCGCCGTCGATGTGCTCAGTGATCAGGTTCCATGACCCGTAAAGCGTCGATGTCTAATTCCTCTTTGATTTTAGCTAGCTGATTTGAAAACTTCTGCTGGACTTGAAACCATTAAAAAATAAGTGTTCTACCCGTAAATTTCGTTTAATATGTGCACTGGTGCACTTATTGAATGACAATAAAAAAAAGTTGAATGTCTGAAATCTATGAAGGTATTATTGTAGCAAAAGTCTTTAGCACCTGTAACTGCAGAATTTGAATGCGTACACTAAAGTCACAGTAAATTTGAAGTCGTATATATTTATTTCGCATGTGTACTCTAAAGTCACAAATGTGTAACAGTACATTTGTAGTCGTAAAAAAAAAAAAATAATAATTTATACCATTGTAAACACAAAATAGGGTCTACGAGTACGCTAATCTGTGTTACAGGTGCACAAATCCTTTTGCTACAATTATTGCAGCGCAGTTGGTGCAAAACACATTCGCACACCCGTGTTTCATAATCTGAGAACATGCCCAAACGGTGTGCATTCGTAAACCCAAATTTGAACAAATGCATCAGAAGTTGCACATCTGTGAACGCTATGTTAATTCAGCATTTTAATGAGCGAGCACAAAACCATTTTACAACTGCTCGAATCTGCTCCTGCAAGTCTCAGCTGTGGGGTTTTTTGCAGGTTGTTTTGCAACACCCCTAGGTGGTAAATGTGTAGCAAAAGTATTCGTATCCGTAGATGACAGAGCGTCCGTGAGCGGGACAAAATAGTCCCGCCCATAATTTCCTAATCCAATGAAAATCGCCGGCAGGGATGCATTTCTCAAATTACACTGGGACCCACTGCGTGCCAGTCATGGAGCTATAAAGATCGCAGCATACCCAGCGCGGGATACGTTTCTTTCTGGAGAAGTGAAGAGGGCGTCCTACTGAACGGAGATGGGTATCCTACATTATGTTAAATGAAATGACTTAGTTCAAGTGAATTCCCCCCAAAGTATTTCATTAACATGCCGCAAATGTCCTTGAATGTATTTTAATGGTCGCCATAACATAAATTCAGAAATGTTAATGCAATACTTTGGGGAGAATTCACTTGAACTAAGTCATTTCATTTTACATAATGTAGGATACCCACCTCCGTTCAGTAGGACGCCCTCTTCACTTCTCCAGAAAGAAACGTACCCGCGCTGAGAATGCTGCGATCTTTATAGCTCCATGGCTGGCACGCGATGGGTCCCAGTCAGGGACGGCTGGTATAAATGGGCTAACAGGGCTATCCCTCTTACAGTGAAAATAAAAAAAATATTATTAAAAACTTAGAACATATTGTTTTAAATGTTGGTAGAACCTAAAGGAGCAACAGCACCAAAAAGTGACAGAAAAACCCAGGATATATATATCTTCGTTTTTTTCCTGTGAATGGGCTAAATGTATTCAGCCCAAGCGCAGTAGCGTAAGCTTCCATTGACGTTTGATTGACAGGTGCCCTGACACGCCCCCTTCATATGCTTCCCATTTGGGCTAAACTAGTTTAGCCCAAAGGCTGACCTAGCACATTAGCTACAGTACAGTGACCTTCGACTAATCACAGCACAGTCAGTAGCGCAAGTGCAGTATGGCGGGCGTTAGCATGAAAATGAATGAAGTGGATTATTTACTTTCTAATCGGTTTTCTTTAATGTCTTTGGAGGAAAAATTGGAAGTGAAAAGATTGGGGACACATCAACCAAACGGTGTACAGATTTACTGTCAGGAGTGCGGTCAGAATATGGCCGGTAATAGTGCATTTGTAAGCGGGTCAACTACGTTTCGTATCGAAACATTTAAAAAGCTGTCTAAATAACCCAACATGACGTGACAAGTGTGTAGAGATAGTGGCCCCTCTCCAAGCTGCATTTCAGCGACAGGCAGTAACAATAAGGTTCTCTAAGGAATCGGAAATGATCTCATTTAATGTTGCATACAACATTGCCAAAGAGGAGTTGCCATTCTCAATTTAAATCCGAAATTATTCTCATGAAGAGAAATGGATTAAACATCAACCCGACGTATAGCAATGAGATGGCATGTGCACAATTCATTGCAGTAGGCCTAATGGGCGACACCTTAAAGCAAAAGACAGCTGCGGACGTCGGAAACGCCACATAGGCCTACATGTCCTTCATGATTGACGGCGACACAGACGTCTCTACCAAAGAGTGTGTGATCGTCTACAGCCGCATTTTGCGCAAAGGGAGACCAGTCAACATTTTAATTGTGTAATACTTTAAGCACAAAAAAAGTTTTATTTTGCTTAATGGTTTAGTTCGAAATGTTCAATTTCAGCTCAGTGAAGCACTTTAAACACCTTATTTTTCTTCTATTTATAATTGTGCTTCAAATAAAGACATGCCTTTCTCTACACCTTAATCTTGTTTAAAAATCATTCACATTATATGAAAGTTATGAACAGAGATATAAAGGTGACCTCATGGCGTCTGGAGCCCTGTGAAGTATTGATAAATGTAATGCATTCTTTAGCCCACCCACCCAAAATCACCACCAGCCGTCACTGTAATTTGAGAAATGCATCCCTGCCGGCGATTTTCATTGGATTAGGAAATTATGGGCGGGACTATTTTGTCCCGCTCACGGACGCTCTGTCATCTACGGATACGAATACTTTTGCTACACATTTACCACCTAGGGGTGTTGCAAAACAACCTGCAAAAAACCCCACAGCTGAGACTTGCAGGAACAGATTCGAGCAGTTGTAAAATGGTTTTGTGCTCGCTCATTAAAATGCTGAATTAACATATAGCGTTCACAGATGTGCAATTTCTGATGCATTTGTTAAAATTTGGGTTTACGAATGCACACCTTTTGGGCATGTTCTCAGATTATGAAACACGGGTGTGCGAATGTGTTTTGCACCAACTGCGCTGCAATAATTGTAGCAAAAGGATTTGTGCACCTGTAACACAGATTAGCGTACTCGTAGACCCTATTTTGTGTTTACAATGGTATAAAAAATATATTTATTTTTTTTACGACTACAAATGTACTGTTACACATTTGTGACTTTAGAGTACACATGCAAAATAAATATATACAACTTCAAATTTACTGTGACTTTAGTGTACGCATTCAAATTCTGCAGTTACAGGTGCTAAAGACTTTTGCTACAATAATACCTTCATAGAAATCGCGCGCCTACGTAAGTGCACTTCATTATCCCTACAATACACTTATAGGCGCAGTGCTCTCATTTCTACAGTGCAGTCAGAACAGCCTTCGCGCACCTACCGGAAATGAGTTTGCAGTTTGACGGTTCTTCTTCGGTGGTAGTGTGGTGGTTAACATAATTCACCCACAGAACTATGGGTGGGGGGGCGTGTTTAGCACGGACCCTTTTAGCAGACGGAACGACCGTCCAGTTCAGTCCGGTTTGGCTTTTCGAATGTACTGTTTATTGTGTTGTGTTCATTAAAACTCAGTGCTGGATACTCCGCCTCCGACTCCCATCTCTCGGCACTCCACTGGTGACCCCGACGTAGGTCTCGCTGAAGCTTCAGGGACCAAAACGAACATGGCGAATAACGCTTTTATCAAGTTGCCGGAGTTCTGGGAGTTTTCATCGAAGACGTGGTTCGCACAGACGGAGGCGCGGTTCGCCATCCGTGACGTCACGGATGACACTGCACGCTACTACCACATCGTGTCGGCACTGGGGAGATCCACTGCGACCCGGGCGGCGAATTTCATGGCGAATCCCCCGGACCACGGCAAGTACAGGGACCACAAAGCCTTCCTCTTGAAGACTTTTGGGCTGTCGTAGTCAGAGCGGGCCAAATAGTTGTTGGCTATTCGGGGCCTCGGGGACAGCAAACCCTCTGAGCATATGGAGATGATGCTGAATTTGCTGGGTGCGGAAGAACCTAACTTCCTCTTCATGGAGCTGTTCCTCCAACACATGCCACCGCAGGTCCGGACGGCACGAGGATTACCGAGCCACGCGCGTTGGCAGAGGAAGCCGACCGGTTTTTCCTGGCTGCTCAGAGTTTCGCACCCGAAGTGCTAGCCCCAACACGCAGTGCCTACCCCCCGGACAATGACAGGCTAGCCAACAGAGCACCAGTGGCCGCCAAAGGCCGTGCCAGCACAGGTATGTGCTATTTTCACGCGCGTTTTGGCGCTAAGGCAAAGAGGTGCCGGTCCCCTTGCAACTTCAAACCGACGGGAAACGCCAAGGCTTGCGCTCATTAGTGGCCGTGAGTGCAGGCACGTCTACCCGGCTATTGTTCATCAGGGACACTCTCTCCGGCCGCGAGTTTCTTTGCGACACCGGCGGTCAGAGGAGCGTCCTGCCGGCTACGGTGGAGGACAACGCGCCTGGCGTCCACGGTCCACAGTTGAGGTCCGCTAACGACACACCCATCCGCACATATGGTACAAAGACTGCGGACCTGTGCTTTGGAGGCCAGCGATTCAGGTGGGATTTTGTCACGGCCGACATCTCCTTTACCCTCCTCGGCGCAGATTTCCTTTGTGCGCACAATCTGCTGGTAGACGTCAAAAACACCTGGTGGGCGCACGGACGTTCTCCTCGTTTGCATGTGCCCGCGGTCGAGCGGCTTACGGCGGGCTCTCCAGCTCCCTCTCAGAGGGGGACGAATATCTACGCCTGCTCAGGGAGTTCCCCGGTATAACCCGACCTACCTTTTCCGCGGTCACGGCGAAACATGGTGTAGAGCATCATATAGACACCAAGGGCCCACCCGTCTACAATAGGGCCAGACGACTTAACCCTGACAGGCTGAAGGTCGCTAGGTCGGAGTTCGCCAACATGGAGTGCCTGGGCATCATCCGCCGCTCAGACAGCCCCTGGGCCTCACCCCTCCACATCGTTCCCAAGCCAGACGGCGGGTGGCGACCTTGTGGGGATTACCGCCGCCTGAACAACGCTACCACGCCCGACCGCTACCCAATCCCGCACATCCAGGACTTCTCAGCACACTGGCGGGCAAGTGGGTCTTCTCAAAGGTGGACCTGGTGCGCGGTTACCACAAGGTGCCAGTGCATCCCTCGGACATCGCCAAGACGGCGGTAGAGTCACCTTTCAGGTTATTCGAGTTCCTGCGTATACCGTTCATACTCAAAAACGCAGCTCAGACCTTCCAGCGGTTAATGGACTCGGCGCTCAGGGAGATGCCCTTCGTTTTCGTTTATTTGGACGACATCCTGGTCGCCAGCTCCTCCAAAAAGGAGCACCAGGGTCACCGACGCGATCTCTTCATGAGGCTCGACCAGCACGGACTAATCATCAACCCGGCGAAGTGCCTGTTCGGGTTGTCCTCTATCCACTTCCTGGGGCATCTCATCAACAAAGATGGGGCCGCCCCTCTTCCGTCGAAGGTGGAGGCGATTTCTGCTTTCCCCCGCCCGCACACAGCTCGGGCGCTCCGAGAATTCCTGGGGATGGTGACGTTTTACCACTGGTTCATCCGCCAGGCGGCTCACGTCATGCGCCCGCTGTACGGGGGCTCGGGGGTAGGCCTGAGACCGTTTCCTGGGATAGGCGGGGACGTCCGCCTGCGCCGCGCCCCGCGCTGGCCGTTGAGACTCCCGCGACCTCGTTGACCCCCGTCAGGCCAGCGTGTCGTCCCGTCTATCGGCACTACAGTAGGCTATTTCTTTTTCTGCTTGATCATTTCCAAAATTCGCCCATCATTTTAATAGCTATCAATTTAAATTACCATCAATCAATTTCTATCGATTTTATCTGTATTTATTTTAGCGCTGTATAGTACTAATCAACTGCAAATATATATATATATATTTTTTTATACTGATGTTGAGACTCAAAAAATTTACTAAATTTTCAAATTTGAAATTCCCGCCCCCTCCGCTACGTAGACAAGATGGCTGCCGTTGAGGGTGGAGAGTGTCCATCGGTCCACACTCAAGTTTTAGATTGTTTTGATTGCGCCACCGAGGTACTTCAAGTGCACTGTGTTTTGGCACACGCTCCGCTTTTGCACAAAGTCTAGAAAGTAAGTATAGAAGTGTGCGATTTCAGACACAGCACAGGTCTAAGTCTATAGTTCAGTCTCCAGTGTTTTATCTGTTTCAATGTTCTATAGGTTAGTCTCCGGTTTTTTATCTGTTTACCTGTTCTATAGGTCAGTTTCCAGTGTTTTATCTGTTTACCTGTTCTATAGGTCAGTCTCCAGTGTTTTATCTGTTTACCTGTTCTATAGTTCAGTCTCCAGTGTTTGGCGGAGGGCATGCTCTGCTCAAACAGCTCCCCTGATATCTGCTTGCAGCCACAGGAGAAAATCTTCAAAGCCATGGAAGAGAACGCCTGATGGATACATGGCTCATGGTTACCCCGAAGAAAAGATACCAAACATGTAGCGGCACTCCGTCTCAAAACTCGTCCTCAGTACCTCTTGTTGGAATCAACCAACAGCAACCCGAGCGGAAAGATGCAACAATGTTCCCTCGTTTTAAAGGTTCAAAACAAAATACAAGTCAAAATCATCGTCTAACGCACGGTCAAAAAACAGTAGCTTCCATCAACGTCGGACTCCAAACTGAATGACGTTACCGTAATACCTAAAGGAATTACGTAATACCTACACGCTGATGTCATAACGTAAAATCTGAAAACATAGAAAATTACACTTTATAATTTTTACCTAACCAAATTATGCATTTTAACAGTTTTACACATAACGAAATAACATGAAATTACTGTTAGTAACCATTTTTTATCAAATATTTATTATTATTCAATTATTTCATGCTGCCACACCTCCATGAAAACACCCGATCTCGTCTTATCTGGGAAGCAGCATGGTCGGGCCTGGTTAGTACTCGGATGCTAGACCGCCTTGGAATACCAGGTAATGTAAGTGGTGTCGGGTGGTGGCCAATAGGTGGCACTCTTCCCTCTGGCCTTAACATCAAACCTGATTCCCAATTGCAGTGACGGGGACACTGTGCTGTGGAAGGCGCAGTCCTTCGGAGTAATGTAAAACCGAGGTCCTGACTCACTGAGGTCATAAAAGATCCCAGGGCACTTATCGCAAAGAGTAGGGGATTCCCCGGTATCCTGGCTATAACTGCCCAACAAGGCTCATTCAATCTGGTCCCCTAATCATCCTCCTGTATAATTGGCCGACTCATTAATTCCCTCACTCTACACCTCAAGCTGGTGTGTGGTGAGGGTTCTGGCGCAGACTGGCTGCCGTGCATCACCCAAGTGGGTGCTACACACTGGTGGTGTTTAGTGAGGTCCTCCCCTTCACTGTAAAGCCTTTTTCTTTGAGCGTCTACAAAAGCGCTATATAAATTAAATCCATTATTATTACTCAAGTTTTCTCTAGTTGTAATCAAACCCATAGCAATAATGTGGAAATCCCAGTCGATAATGTAACAAATTTCTGAGCGCATAATATATGAAAAATTTTGCTATAATTTTACACCGTATAACATTTGTTCACCACAAACGACGATTAAAGGCAGTGCCAACATTTAAATATTTTTTAACCATTCAGCAAACAAAAGGCCAACAGGCTGATTATCATTTAGGGGGCCACTCAATGACATGCAGAAGCATCATCAACACGCCCACTGGAGTGGTGAGAAATACTGACCTTCTACTTCTCATTCACACATCATTCACATATCAAGCTCTCCATTGTGGTGATCTACCATCCTCCAGGTCCCCTCTGTGACTTCTATGACGAGATGGATGCCCTCCTCAGCTGCTTTCCTGAGGATGGCACCCCACTCGTTATCCTCTGGGACTTCAACATCCTGCCAGAGAAGTTGCACTCACCTGAACTAACCAACTTTTTCGCCACCTTTGACTTAACACTATCCCCTTCTCCTCCCACACACAGGGCCGGGAACCAGCTTGACCTAATATTCACCAGGTCCTGCGGCACCTATGCTCTCCCCGTGTCTGACCATCACTTTGTTGATTTTTCTCTCCCCTTGAAATCCTCTCCCCCCTCCTCTCTAGTCCCCACATTGTCACCACTCACCGTAACCTCAAATCCCTCTCTCCCTCTACGTTTGCCTCTACTGTTCTGTCTTCACTACCTTCTATCGAACGATTCTCTCAACTATCTACAGATGAATCTTCAGACACTCTGCTATCCTCCCTCTCCTCCTCCTTGGATTCCCTCTGTCCCTTCCATTCCAGAGCACCTCTTGTGTGTCAACAACCAAATCTGCCTTCTACCGGAACAAAATCAACTCCTCTGCCTCAAACCCCAGGAAACAGTTTGCCCTGTTCTCGTCCCTCCTCAACCCTCCCTCACCCCCACCTCCTTCCTGCCTCACTGCTGATGACTTTGTTACCTACTTTACCCAGAAAGTGAAGGACATTAGCTCCTCTTTTATCCCTGCCTCCATTCTCCCTCCTCCGATCCCCTCCTCTGTCTTTACCCAATTTAGACCGCTCACCTCTGACGAGGTCAACAAAAAAATAACATCTAACCATGCCACCACCTGCCCCCTTGACGCTATCCCCTCCTCTCTCCTCCTGGATGTCTCAAGCGAGATCCTGCCATTTCTCACCTAAATTATCAACTTCCCCCGCACTTCAGGCATTGTTCCAGCGTCTTTCAAGACTGCCAGAATAAAGCCTCTCCTCAAAAAAATAACTCTTAATACCACCGACATCCAGAACTACAGACCGGTATCTCTTCTTTCATTCCTGTCTAACACACTGGAACGTGCCGTTGCTAACCAACTGTCCTCCGATCTGTCCTCCGAGCACACTCCACTGAGATGGCTCTCCTCGCGGTGACTGAGTCCCTCCGTGCTGCCAGAGCCTCGTCCCTCTCATCGGTTCTCATTCTCCTCGACCTGTCCACAGCATTTGACACGGTGAACCATCAGATCCTCCTTGCCACTCTTGCCGAACTTGGCATCGCTGAATCTGCTCTTTCCTGGTTCACATCCTACCTGACGAACTGCACCTATCAAGTGACATGGAATGGCTCCTTGTCCAAACCTTGCACGCTTGAAACTGGTGTCCCTCAAGGCTCTGTACTGGGCCCTCTTCTGTTCCCCCTATATACAAGATCTCCGGGCTCGGTAATTGCATCACACAGCCTTTCCTATCACTGCTATGCTGAAGACACTCAGCTATTTCTCTCTTTTCCCTCATCTGATAAAGCCCTGATTGCAACACGCATATCGGAATGTCTGGCGGACGTGGACAACTGCCCATCACCTGAGGCTTAACCTCAACAAAACCGAGCTCCTCCTAATCCCAGGGAAAGATTGCCCACACATGGATTTACTGGTCACCGTTAAGAACATCACTGTATCTCCCTCTCCAACTGCCAGAAACCTCTGTGTGGTATTGGACAATCAGTTATGCTGCACCGCAAACATCACTGCGGTGGCCCGATCCTGCAGATTTGCACTTTATAACATCCGCAGAATCTGGCCCTTCCTCACAAGGGAAGCAGCTCAGCTTCTAGTCCAATCACTGGTCATCTCCTGCCTCGACTACTGCAACTCACTCCTGGCTGGACTTCCTGCCCCTGCGATTAAACCTTTGTAGCGCATCCAGAATGCAGCAGCGCACCTCGTGTTCAACCTACCGAAGTTCTCCCATGTGACCCCCCTCTTCCGGAACCTCCACTCCCTGTAGTAGCTCGCATCAAATTTAAGACGATGGTACTGGCATACAAGGCAGTCGATGGAACTGCCCCTGCCTACCTCCAAGCATTGCTAAAGCCACACACCCCAGCTCGATCCCTCCGCTCAACTACCTCAGCTGGACGTCTGGTACCGCCATCGCTAAGAGCTAGCAAAGGCCGTTCAGCAAAGTCACAACTTTTCTCGGTTTTGGGACCTCAGTGGTGGAACGAGCTCCCTGCCGCTCTCAAGACCGCTCACTATCTTCCGAAAAAGACTCAAGACTCACCTGTTCAGAGTCCACCTCGACACTGCATAGCCACCCTCCCCCTTCTGGCCATCATTGTACACTGTATTGTATTGTGTTGTATTGTATTGTATTATAGTACTTAACTGTGTAGCAACTGCAGTAGCTGCTATCATTGTTGTAACACGGGGAATTGGTTAGTCTAGCGATTGTTGTACTTGCACTTGGTTCTATGAACATCCTTTCTGTACCGACAGCGATATATTGATGCACTTCTTATGACAAATGTACTTATTGTAAGTCGCTTTGGATAAAAGCGTCTGCTAAATGCCCTAAATGTAAATGTAAATTAATTTACATTTCCTACTGAGAAAATACTACCTCAGGGGTAGTATTATTCAGGAAATGTTCAGGGTACAAATGTCATGATATGCTGTTCACACATAAGGCCCATCAGGAGAATATCAAGACTTAAACGCGTGTCTGAAAGCAGCTAGTGTGTGAGTATTTGATTACATTATAAAGTTGGTCAATTTATGGTAACGGGTAATTGTTCAATGGAAAGTGTAAATCAATTATTAAATAGCTTTTACTGTTATTCAGGGCTGAAAAGTGTATTGACATTTGAAAATGCAAGGCAAATACTATTGCTTAGTGGAAAATAATAATCATCATTGAGATTAAACATCTCTTCCAGTGGCCAAGACAGGCAGCAGTAGCCTACATTCACACATAGCATACACACAAAAAAATTTAATAAATAAAACAACTAACGCAGTCCGCAGGGGGGATATCAATATCGCAAGACATTTGGGGAGGCTCAAGGAGTGGAGTAATATTAAAGGGGTAGTTAGGAATTTTGGACATAGGGCCTGATTCCCAAATTAGCCTTGGTGTTCTTTATCATTGGAGACAGTTTAACATGTTTCATGTTTATAATTGATTTACCTCGGGTGTACTGTGGAGTGGGTAAGACTGTTTTATTAGCAGGCTAGTATTGCCCTTTGCCGTGCACTAGCCTAGCACGAGCGAACTCTGCAACTAGAAGGGACTGAATGAAATTTGTTAAACTGTCTCCAATGATAAAGAACACCAAGGCTAACTTGGGAAGCGGCCCTATTTCCAAAATTCTGAACTACCCTTTTAAGTTTGAGCAACAAAGTGTAGTCTTGTGGTGGACTCTATAGACATAATTCACCATACTGTGTTATTGACATGTTTTCGTTCAGTGTTATAGGGACACTGTCTCTTTAAGATTCCGTGACTAATGTGTTGACATCCCGGTCGGTGCAATGTTTGAATTTCAGGGTTTTTATATGACAAAATGAATGAACCGCCGTTGCTTGTCGAGGTGAGAAATTGTCTCTTCCCTCCTTTTATCGCAATTTCTACAGTCTATATACTGAACGTGTTACTTGGGAGAGTTTGTCGACGGCGGAGCCGTTATGTTTAAAAACATAACATCTTACCTGGGTGAGTGTCGCTGCGGTGTGTGCGTGTGCGTCTGTGTGCGTGTGCGTTGTGTCCTTTCCTGCGCGTGTGCTGATGGTGGAGCCGTTATGTTTGTGGGCGTGCATGTGTGTGTGCTTCCGTGTATGTGTCGCTGCCTTTGTCTTGACGTGCAATGTGTGCTTGTGCGCGTGCTATGTTCTGGTTAATTGTATAAGATGACAGAGAGCTACACTATGTTCTGATTAATCGTGGTCCAGCCGCTCGTATTGCCTCACCTGCAGCTCAGAGACACAGCTCTGTACGGCGACAATCTGCCGTCTCAAGAGGACTCGGTGGTGACGGTAGAGATGAGGGGCTCCCTCAACCATCAGGGTCTCCATTTGTTGTAAAAGCCTTTCTAAAGACACACGTAGAACCTGCACACACACACCAACAGTTCGTTCTTAACTCAAAAACACCAAGGATAGATTATTTTTGTTTGGGATTAATGCCTCTTGAGAGGTTGAGTTGATGAAAACAACTCCAACACATAGAAGAGCCCAACAGCGCTACCTTTAAGTCCCCCTGCGTGATGAGGAGAAACTTGTCCAGGCTCCATGAAGACAGGAACTGGTGCGACTTGGACATCACCCAGAGCAGGCTGGCCTGCCCCGCCGCCACCGCCAGGTGGGCCGTGGCTCTGCAGAGAGCCCGGCTGGACGGGCCCCCCCCACCTGCGAGAGGGGATCGGCCCGTCAGGAAATACCAGACATAACCGCTGGCTCCAATAGAAACAAATCAGACCCCAAACACAACGGTCCGAATCGCCGTACAGCGATGAGAAGGGAACAGTAGGCTGGAATTGACTGCAGGTCATTGAGTACATACATGTCACTGAGAAAGGCAAAGAGGAATCACTTCTGAAAATGCAATATTCTGAGCAAACAAGTTGGCTATGCTAGTTATTTCAGTAGAAACCAGAGGTGCACACATCTTCAGGTGGACATATTTTTGTCTAAACGTGGAACAGAAACTCATATCATGTTTAACCAGCACTGAGGGCCTGAGAAGGGGACTCTGTGAGATGGGTCCTCAACCTGTTTCTGTGGCCTCAGCCGAGAGGTGACAGCGGACAGCAGAGAGCAGAGGAGGGGAGAGCTGTAACAAGTGCTTCACTGTCGCCGTCATGCCCCCCTGCTCCTGTGATGTCATCACCATGCTTCCCCCCTGCTCCTGTGATGTCATCACCAGGCTGCCATTCTGCTCCTGTGATGTCATCAGGAGCGGCCTTTCTCCGGTGGTCCCAGGAAGACATTTATCTTTGAGAGCTGAGCCTAAAGAACCGCACAACACTGTAGGAAGGAGAATAGAGACATTAGATCACTTCATTACTTTAGGAGATGGAACCATAGCAACCTTAAACATTACTTTTATTTCACGTACCACTAAATAAACTACCTTTGGTGATTGCAAACATGAAAATGACACAAATCGATGAACCAATTATTTTCTAGATATGAACATTATTTCATAAACTCAGTAAAGTATTGGCTCCTCCAAATTTAGAGACATTGGTTGCTTTGAAAATATATCTGTGTGTGGGTGTATGGTAGACTTGAAATCCAGAACCACATCTAGAAAGCTGTAGGGTCTGGCAAAGTGACGAAAATGGCCCAACTCGAGGGGCAGCGCCAAGCATGCATTTGAAAATATCACTGCAGGCAATTGGATAACACTACGACCAATCGGAAGAATACTCTGGGTGACGTATCCAGACCAGCAGAGCTAACCAATAGATCATACTCTTGCCGTATCCGGTCGGTAAAACAGCAACGCTTTCGCCCTGCCGATATCAGATAAACCGATGTGATTGGTTAAGGTTCTGGGCCAGGGGAATCGTGGAGTGAGTATACTGCTCGTTCCCAGAGTGAGCAAATTCAAATTGTGCTCTCGCGAGGACTCTGGATTTCCAGGTTACCTGTATGGCTGATTTGTTGTAGAAGGTCAACACATTTAAGAAGCAGCTATTATTAATGTGATACACCGGTGAATCCATACTGATTCAGTATCAGTAAGTAAATGTTCTGATTCTTTGGACCACATTGTTTTTGGGAATCTGTTATTTACACACCAGCCTGCAGTGTTGCTTTGCAGGCTGCTGCAGCACAATGTCAACCGGACAATCACTTCTGACTCACTTCTGACATAAAATAAGGGTATAAATAAGAAAGGTGTTTGTGATCACTTTAATCTTTTCCACATTTTATTTTAAATCATTTTAGGTATAATTGTTCCGTTTATCATTTTTTCTACTTAAATAAATAAAACCAGAAGGTAAGAGAAAAACAGCTTTGAAAATAAGAAAAAAAAAAAAGACATTCTCTTACCTTTGAAATATCTCTTGTTTCCGTGTGACAGACACATCTATTCATGCTATACTTAGGATTTCATGATTTTTTGTTGATTTATTAATGATTGAAATTGTATGATTATAATGAACTACATTCTATTTTTATTAAGCTGCCTTCTAGATAATCGTGGGATGGACATCGCTGGAACTTCAAGCGTTACGTCCAGAAGATGCGGACGTCATCCACCCCCCTCATATGAGCGGTTACCCTGATCCCAGTGAGTGTGTTTACCCTGATCTCAGTGTTTGTGTTTAACCTGATCCCAGAGTGTGTTTACCCTGTGGGGTATTCCACGAACGGAGGCTTAACAAACACAGAGTTAACGCTGAACTCTAGGTTGATTGACCCTGTGCCAACTAAACCAGAGCTGTCGGTTCCACCGCACGGGTTATGCATTAGTTCAATCAACACAGGGTTGGTTAACACGGGGGGTTATGCGCGTCCACGCCAAACCTATAAAGACGTGATGTATGGATCATGGAAACCCTGATTGAAATGGCAAAACGGGCCGCTTATTTCAATGAAATGGAACTCCAGGCTCTCCTGGAGAGCTATGACGCGGAGAAGGACATTATCACAAGAAAAGGGAACGCTAAAGCATCTGCAACCCGGAGAACCAAAGCCTGGCAGCGGATCGCTGACTGCGTAAATGCGTTAGTTACATGTCAAAAGCATGATCCTTAATATTTGAGCCACAAATCTATAAATATCCCAGTTAAGCATTCTTAACGTTCCTACCACTAAAAAAAAATATGTAGGCCTACTCCGATGGCTCCCAAGCGGTCAGCGGATCAAGTAAAAATGAAGCATAAAAACATACAAACTGGTAAGCTTTTCCCACCATCGTATTGGTATACATTTAAATAAGCCCTTTTTTTAAGCCAATCGTGAAAAGGCCGACAGTCGGCAGACTGGATCTGGCCCTCAAAATGTCTTGACCCCGGTGGAGGAGTTTTTAATATACATAAATTCAGGGCACCCTGGCATGGAGGGGGTACCTGGAGGTACCTCCTCAGAGAGTCTTTGTTTACCTTCGAAGTAACACATGCAAACCGTGTGCGTGCCACAGCGCATATGTTCCAAATGTTTTTTTTGGTAACTAGGTAGAAAACCTAAAAGTGACAATTCATCAACTTCACAGATCAAGATGGATTAGTGCTTGTAATGAAGCCGCCGGCTACGATCGAATATTCTCCAGTGGATATAAGTCCGTTAGGACTATTTTATACTTTCTGTTGTAAGCGCCTCTCGGCATAGTACTCAGCCAATATTGCTCTTTGTATGATAGGAGGCCGATGAAAATCTTGGTCCGGACATGGATGGGTCATCTGAAAGGACTGAGATGTGCTCAGCATCTCCAACATTATAGATAAAACTACCATTTGCAAAAAAAGGAGGGCTACGCAAATAGTCTGGAGTGAACTGAGGCCAGGTCCTCGGTTGGTAGGGTTGGCTATGTAAGGCTGGAGAAGGCTATTTAAATATATTAAAGATTTGCGCGAGACTCTATATCTCTCCAGCAAAAAGTCATCCGGTATGCCAAGATGTCGAGCCGTGGTCTTATTAATCGCTCCCGGTGGATTGCACAAATAATTTGCGCTCCGATATCAACAGGCCTCTCATCAAAAGGGCATGCCATTGTGAACACATGAAATCTGTGGTGAACGCGGGTTTAAATACCCAAAACCGGGATATATTCCAAACTTAACCTGCGCAAAACCTGCTCCGACCAGGATTGATTCAGAGCATATGTTTCTATAGTAACTAACATACCGTGTTTATTTTGGAACGGAAAACCTAGGGTTACCGCAAACCCTGGGTTTACTTACCCGCAGGGCTCCGAACCGGTTCAAGGAACGAAAACGAACGGAATTTTACGAGGAACGTGTTACGTATTTTAAGAACATAAGCTGCCTCCACATAGCCTCTAGCAAGCAGATTTAAACACACAAGCTGTATTACCCTCACAGAACCACTAGGAAGCAGATTCAAACACACAAGCTGTATTACCCTCACAGAACCACTAGGAAGCAGGACCAAATATATAAGCCGTAAATACTATACATAGCCACAAGGGGAGCAGGACCTTACTGAAGGCTGCAATAGCTGCTCCATCCACAGAAGGCAGCACCTCAGAAAAGTGAGGAAGCCGAGGCTAATACGTCACGCCGGCTCCGCCCACTGCTGTGGGCCGCGTGGATTTGAAACAAAACAGACAACGCCACCAGTAAACAACTAGAAACTCTCGGCAGCCCATACGGATAGGGTTAATATAGCTTTGGTCAGCTGGGAGTCGCTCAGCACGTGCAAGACACGCTTCCACCTCCTTTTTCTCCGTAGTTTACCATACCGAAATACTTTAACAAATAAAGTAACTGTTAAAAGCTATCCTGGATTGGAACCCTTTCTTGGAAGAACACAGCAATAAACGGAAACGGAAACGAAAACCAAATGGTCTTCAACTGTTCCGGAACAGAAACGTTATTCTGAAATCCCCAAAACCGGTTAATAACGTTTTTTTTCGTTCTCTATATAGCCTATAAAATTTCACAAAAGCATAGCCTATTTCATGAAAAAATAAAAATATTTCCGGTTGCCGCGTTCACTTTGCTTGTCTTACATGTCCATATTATATCCATTATATTGACCGGGTATTCGCAAGACGCTCACGCTCTGCAGCAAGCCAGTCACAGTTGATTGGCGCGGCGCTGTACAGGGAACGTAAATAAACAACTAAGCTAAGGTTAGCATTTCACTAAGCATTTATTTTCCTCCCGAGATCCCGCTAATGTTGTTATAAAGTAAAGGGAAACAAGATATCTATTCTTCCTCCACCTCTCTCGCTTCTCTGCTTGGTGTCGCTTATAGTTTGCCTCCCTCGCTCTGGTAACGTCAAATACGTGAAACAACGAAGCTCCGAATACTGATTTAAGCTTTGAATAAAAATTTTCCCAACGAGTATTTGAATATTCGAATAATTCGGGCCAGCCCTAATGACAATGCGGGACAACGTCTCAATTTGCGGAACGTGTACAAAGTAATGGAAATGCGGGACTGTCCCGCACAAAGCGACACATCTGGTCACCCTTTTATCGACCACAAAAATAGACTAGGCACAATAACACTGCCGGAACGTTAAGAACGAACGTTATTTTACGTTCCCGAACCGGTTCAGGAACGATATGTTGGCGGCGGAACACAAGAACGAAAACGTTAAATATACGGTATATTTAACGTTTTCGTTCTTGTGTACGAAATTTTCCGAATGGAACCGGTATATAATATACCGGTTCCATTCGGAAAATTTCGTTTTCAAGCCCTGCTTACCCGGTTATGTGATAAAACCGGCTTTGTAGAGTACCCCACTTATCCCAGTGTGTGTGTTTACCCGGATCCCAGTGTGTTTGTGTGTTTACCCTGATCCCTGTGTGTGTGTGTTCACCCTGATCCCAGTGTGTGTGTGTTTAACCTGATCCCAGTGTGTGTGTGTTTAACCTGATCCCAGTGTGTGTGTGTTAAACCTGATCCCAGTGTGTGTGTGATTACCCTGATCCCAGTGTGTGTGTGATTACCCTGATCCCAGTGTGTGTGTTTACCCTGATCCCAGTGTGTGTGTTTACCCTTAACCCAGTGTGTGTGTTTACCTTGATCCCAGTGTGTGTGTGTGTGTGTGTGTGTGTGTGTGTGTGTGTGTGTGTGTGTGTGTGTGTGTGTGTGTTTACCTTGATCCCAGTGTGTGTGTGTGTGTGTGTGTTTACCTTGATCCCAGTTTGTGTGTGTGTGTGTGTTTACCTTGATCCCAGTGTGTGTGTGTGTGTGTATGTGTGCGTGTGTGTGTTTAACCTGATCCCAGTGTGTGTGTGTGTGTGTGTTTACCTTGATCCCAGTGTGTGTGTGTGTATATTTAACTTGATCCCAGTGTGTGTGTGTGTTTAACCTGATCCCAGTGTGTATGCGTGTGTTTACCTTGATCCCAGTGTGTGTGTTTACCCTGATCCCAGTGTGTGTGTGTGTATGTTTAACTTGATCCCAGTGTGTGTGTGTGTTTACCTTGATCCCAGTGTGTGTGTGTGTGTTTAACCTGATCCCAGTGTGTGTGTGTGTGTGTGTGTGTGTGTGTTTACCTTGATCCCAGTGTGTGTGTTTACCCTGATCCCAGTGTGTATGTTTACCCTGAACCCAGTGTGTGTGTGTTTACCCTGATCCCAGTGTGTATGTTTACCCTGAACCCAGTGTGTGTGTGTGTGTTTAACCTGATCCCAGTGTGTGTGTTTGTTTACCTTGATCGCAGTGTGCGTTTACCCTGATCCCAGTGTGTGTGTGTGTGTGTGTTTACCCTGATCCCAGTGTGTGTTTACCTTGATCACAGTGTGCGTTTACCCTGATCCCAGTGTGTGTGTGTGTGTGTGTGTGTGTTTACCCTGATCCCAGTGTGTGTTTACCTTGATCCCAGTGTGCGTGCGTGTTGAGGATTAATAAACATTGGCCGAACTTCTCCAGCATGGCCCTGCATTCCAGAGGAACCAAATCTTAAAAGAAGAAAAAAGGAAAAAGCAATGGTCCATGAACAAGGAGCAGAGGGGGCGGGTTCAAAGAGTAGAACCGACCACAGGCTAAACCGCCCCGGCAGGTTGACGGTGAATAAAGCCGTTGGTTCAGCTGCTCTTTGGCCTCATGCTGCTGGTCCCCTGGACCAGAAGCATGAGGGTTCATCTAGCATGGAGGATACACCTTCCAAAGCACGAGCACATCTCACTGGAAACAGTACGTTCTCCATGACAACCATCTTTGTGTTAGTACCTGTTGTGGAAGCATGTCTCAATGTGTGCAGGAGTCGACGTTTCTGATGATCACTCCACAGATTCAGGCTGCCTGCGGCGCCTCCTGGAGGAAAGTGAAGGTTCTGCCACAGTGCTTGTCCACAGGCTCTCCACAGCAGAGTTTGGTACACTGCAAACAGTTCTGCACACACCAAGGAGTGACTGAGGTCCAACCACTTCACTGAGCGGGAGCGGTGGAACGGCTCCTTATCCTCCAGCGCTGTCGGACACACGGCTCCAGATCTAGACACAAGATATTGAAATTAAATGATTTTTTATTGTGCCACTTACCTAAATCTAACCCTCTCAGACAAACTGAACTGGATTATTTATTCAAACGACTGATGGATAATGAACACATCAGTTATTATTTTAGTTAATTTAGCTTCAAGCATATTTTGTTCACTTTTAAATAAGCCTGTAATTAAAGCTACAAGTATTACGCCAAATGTTGTGGCACATCTGTACGCTTACATCTGTATGAGCGAAGGATGACCGTTGGCATAGGGACAATTCTGAATGTACTCAAAATCTTATTTTGTGAGTTGGATACCTTGCAAACAAGTACAACATATAACAAATTGACTACACAACTTGAAATATGGAGACAGCCCAGAAGGATGAAGAAGGAAGCCACACCAGATGCTGCTTAGTTTGAAAACATTCAATAAATTGCGAACGATTAGCTGATCGACTTCAAGTCTCGTTGCTGCTTGGCATTGTCAAATAGAATAATTGCGCTCGTCTCAAAATATGTGTTCTCTAGTGTCCTCCACCTGAGTTTTAAGTCTGGAGAAGACAACCTGGTCCAATATGGTTAATATTATCTGAAATACCCATTTTAAATGCTTGTGTCAATATTACATATTGTACCTGAAAAAGGTATTAAAATATTAAAATATCTATATATTTATAAACACATAGGGTCGGAATTTAAAGCTAACCTAGTTATTCAGTAGCATCAGTGACTTTTGCTAATGGTTCAATTGGTGCTAGATGAGGAACGTGTACCTGGCTAGACTCTCTGGGCCTAACGACGGTCCGGGTTCGATGGGATCCTGCAGGACTCGCTCCGAGCTTGGTTCCTGGCCCAACCACCAGTCTGGTGCCGGTCTAACCTCTGTCCGGTATTCATGGGAGACAACTGAGTCCATCCGTCTACATGTTGCCCCCCCCTCCTCTCGTGTCCTCTGCACTGGAGGGCAGGATGCCGAGGCCACGTAGTCTGGCCTGGATGTGTGTGGCCCCAGGGGTGAGAGCCGATCACCGGAGGACAACATGGCCTGGAACAGAAGCTCAAGGGAGAACCGGTCCTCCTTGCAGAATGCCGAGAGTAGCCCCACAGCACAGTGACAGGCCGCTGGGTACAGGTCAGGTTCCACTCGGACGCCCGGACCGCCTCCAGGATTCCTTTGGCCTGGGGCACGTTGTCCCAGAGTGGACTCTGGGGCTGAAGATCCCAGAGCACTCTGAGGTCCAGCGTGTCGACGCCGGGGGGCGGGCTCAGCTCTGCTTTGGCTTCCTGATTGGCCCTCAGACAAACTATACTGAGAGGAATGTGAAAAAGATCTTCCTGATGACGGTGTCACGATGAGGGCGGACGGGGGGGAGGGGAGCAGAGGGGGTGAACCGGGGGGCGGGAGGTAGGTGTGCTCCAGACGTTCCCAGGTCCATTCAGGAGTCACGGATCGCTGGGAACAAAGACGGGCCTGAGAAGGCCGGGGGTTTCCGTGATGGGATTGGACCTCTGGGCCGTAGTGCTCAGCGGCCCAACGGTGCATCTCCTCAGCCGCCGTATGAGCATGATGTATGGCGAGGACCGAGAGCAGCTCTTTGACCTGGAACGCCGCCGGGTGAGACACGCTGTGGAGGACCGACTGAGGGACAGGAAGACCAGAATAACACATCCTCTGCAACAGCCTACACTCCCACGGGTTGGTTCTGTTGAGGTCACTGTACTCTTCCACCACCTGGTTATAAAGCGCTGTACCAGATAGAACATCTTCCAGCATCTCTCTTGCAATTGCTTCAATGTTTGTTTGAGCAAGGCTGGACAAAATGGCATGTACACAATTCTCCATCAAAACCAGCGCCTGAAGAGCCAAAGCATGTAGAGAGCGTTTCATTTCAACGAGGAAGTTGGTGTTTGGAGCCAGGGCCCGCCTCACAAAGGGGTTGGAGCGGAGCTTCTCTGAGAGACACCACCAGTGTTTTAGATGAACCCTCAGCTCCTGGCCCAGGGGGACCATTTGACGACAGTAGGAGCCGCATGTTTTCTAGAACGGAAAAAAATAAATATATAAATATATAAAAATTAGGAAATGGTACTTAAATTGTGACAAATTGATACTTGTGAGGATCAGGGACAGCTGTTGCAGCTTTACCAGATTCAGGGGGAACTGTGGTCCTCCTAAGCATTCTTCCAGCAGAGCCAGTTTAGACACATAGGCTGAAGCGGAGTGGGCCCTCCTGACGTACTCGTGCACAAACAGCAGCTGTGAGCGCTGCTCCATCAGGCTCCACAGAGCCCTGCAGGCGGCCTGCTGGGGCGGGGAGGAGCGCTGCTGGATGAAGCAGCCCTCCGGAGAGGAGCCTCTCACACAGACCTGGGAGAAGCAGAGGGACGGCTGTTACAAACCGAACCGGGTCACGTTAGGAGCAGAGACCTGACTTCCTCAAAGAAAAACACATTAAGAGAAAATATACAAACAGATCCGTACTTGAAGAGCGTCTGCCCCCCTGACCAGCGGCCTCTGGGCAGCCATACCCAGCATGCCTTGCTGTAGGCATGAGACGTGAGCAGAAGAACGGGAAACCAGATTGTGAGCAGCCACAAAGCTCCCTTCTTCTCCCCCGGACTCTTTATCCTGACGGTTCTGTAGGAGCAGCCACTTCAGGCTGGGGTTCAGGGAGGTTCTGAGCATAGCCTCGGCACGCTGCAGGGAGCAGGAGAGGGAACCCAGGGGAGAGGGACCTGGACAGACAGATATCCTACTGTTACACCTGGACAGACAGACAAGACACCATAACGTTACACCTGGACAGACAAACACCCTACTGTAACACCTGGACAGACAGACATCCTACGGTAACACCTGGACAGACAGACAAGACACCTGGACAGACAGACACCCTACTGTTACACCTGGACAGACAGACACCCTACCCTTACACCTGAACAGACAGACACCCTACTGATACACCTGGACAGACAGACACCATACCATTACACCTGGACAGACAGACACCATACCGTTACACCTGGACAGACAGACACCTACTGTAACACCTGGACAGAAAGACACCATACCGTTACACCTGGACAGACAGACACCCTACTGTAACACCTGGACAGAAAGACACCCTACTGTAACACCTGGACAGACAGACATCCTACTGTAACACCTGGACAGACAGGCACCCTACTGTAACACCTGGACAGACAGACAGACACCATACCGTTACACCTGGGCAAACAGACACCCTACTGTAACACCTGGACAGACAGACACCATACCGTTACACCTGGACAGACAGAGACCATACCGTTACACCTGGACAGAGAGACAACCTACTGTTACACCTGGAGAGACAGGCACCCTACGTCACTGTTCTCCAGGGCGTCAATAGTGACTGTGGTTTTTTGGAAAAGGTCGTGCTTCACCTTTTTTTTCTGAGATACATGCAAACCAAGTTTTGGCTTCAGCAAATTGGAGTGAATACCAGAGTGTTGTGTATTATTTACCATTTGATGACAGTTCATCAAGCTCAGTGGAAGCATCATTTATCTGTGGAAAAATAAATGACAATGAAGAAATACCGAATTCAAAATATGTGGAATTAGAATATAGTATAACCCTATAGCTAGCAGACCTAATATTGCATGTAAAGGTGTTTCTTCAAAGCACATGCATTATAGTCAAATTATTTCCGTGTCATTTGTACATGGCCTCTGTGAAATCAAAGCAATTCTGCGTATGTTTCTTAAATCACTCAAAAAAAATGGTACGACCTGACAAGATAAATCCTACCATGTCTATAAAGACACACAGAAGCATGTTCTATAATGGTTCTGCTAGTAGACCCGTGCTAGTAATGTCAGTGTGCAGCCTACGGCATCACTTAATGCTCACCTTCTCATCCTCTGCTGGCATCATGTCTAAAGGAAATAGAAAAAAATAAATAAAATCAAGACAGAGATATGGTGAGAGGCCCTGTGTTGCAGTAGCCGTGTTAGAATCAGGGGCAAGTTGTCAAGAATCCAGATCTCCCTTATGGCTACAGCCCAAAGTTTGCATATTGATAAAAATACATTAAATTTGTGGCAAGATAATGACTATCACCCTGCCCTACAAAACCTGTGTGTGTGTGTGTGTGTGTGTGTGTGTGTGTGTGTGTGTGTGTGTGTGTGTGTGTGTGTGTGTGTGTGTGTGTGTGTGTGTGTGTGTGTGTGTGTGTGACCTTCTACCAGCCCAGGCTCTCTAGTCCAGGCCTGTTCAACTAGCGGCCCTTGGGCCAAATGCGGCCCCTCTTAATTTTTTTCTGGCCCGCAAGAGGTTGCATGCAAAAAAGTTAATAAAATAAAGGAGAAACAAAGTTGCATGCAAATCAGGTTTCCGTGTGTAGCCGGTGATACTAGCCAGTATCAGTACCCCACATTCAGTAACTGGCATCACTTATTCTGACAATGTTTGGCTCAACCGATAGATGCGAGTCTAGCTTTTCTCATATGAATGCCATCAGAACAAGGGCACGTTGCTCCATGACCTATGAGAAGCTGCATGAGTGTCTCAGGATGAGCCAAACTAGGCAAACAAGGAGTGCAATCGTTCTCACTGACTCAGTGGCTCAAAATGTCTCATATGTACAGTAGTTCGGTTTTGTGATGATTCAAACAACATTGTTGAATTCTAAATACGTGTCCAAAATATGCGAGAACAAAATCTTTTATAATGATACGATTAAAAGTGAAGGAAGGAATGCGTCTGACAAGTTTATTCCATGTGGTAGTACTATATATTAAGTTAACACTACTTTAAGTACGATTTATTTGTAGCGATTCATTCATGTAGTTTTACTCTGTGTGGCCCATGAACCCCCAGTGGTTTTCCTTTTCGACCCACTTGTTAAGGAGGTTGAATAGCCCTGCTCTAGTCTGTACCATGTCACCATGTTGACTGGATAACTATCTTCAAGAGTCGCTCTTGTGACTGGGCCATCCCAATAGAGGAATGCACCTATAGGAAGCTGTACCGTCAAAAGCCATGAAGTGTGTTTCATCAGCTACTGCAACTGCAGTAGCTGCTATAATGGCTGTAACACGGGGAATTGGTTAGCCTAGCGATTGTTGTACTTGCACTTGGTTCTATGAACATCCTTTCTGTACCGACAGCGATATATTGATGCACTTCTTATGCTGTACTTATTGTAAGTCGCTTTAGATAAAAGCGTCTGCTAAATGCCCTAAATGTAAATGTAAATCTGCCAACTGAAGTTCTGCTGTTAAGGAGAATAACAGATCCTCAGGCTATCATCTGTTCCTCCGTTCATCTATCACCTGTCATCTATCACCTGTTCATCTATCATCTGTTCATCTATCATCTGTTCATCTATCATCTATCATCCGTTCATCTTTCATCTGTTCATCTTTCATCTGTTCATCAGTTCATCTATCACCTGTTCATCTATCATCTGTTCATCAATCATCAGTTCATGTATCCGATCTGTTCATCCATCATCTGTTCATCTGCCATCTGTTCATCAGTTCATCTATCATCAGTTCATCTATCATCAGTTCATCTATCAACTGTTAGCCGTGTCGTCGTCCAGCAGAAACATTGCATATTCTACACAATCTACCTTTCAGATGTATACATTAAAAGGTAAATAATTCAGGTAAAATGCTTGCATTATTTTTTTCAGACCAGTTCTATAACGTTATGTTTGCCATACGACAATAATTGAACGAAAATAACTAATAGAATAATGAATTAGTAAAGTAGTAAATTATTACATACCAGTTAACAGTTTACATCTAGTGACAGGATGAACTCCCAGAGTAGATGCATCATAGTTCCACAACTCTCCCCTGCCCATGACATTGACCTAGTTTTGGGTTATTGCCATAGTTCAGGGTTATGAACATAGTTTAGGGTTATTGACATCGTTTTTGCAAATCAGATTTAATGACCTACATCGTAGAGTTTGCGGGTTTCACAAACATAAAATGAACACCAATACTGACTATGTTAACACTAAATACTATTTAGGACCACTCGGTTAGCCATCAGACCATTGTGGTGTTATTAGCGACCCCTTCTCTGAATCAGTGCTTTGGTTAATCCCTGGCAGGTCCGCAGGAAACAGTTTAATTTAGCTGTAGCTTGATAGCATGAGCTAACGATGGGTTCACATCAACCCGGAACATACTACTGTTTCTCCCAATCAAGGACAAAACATAACATGTTGGCACTGCTAATGCGCTCAGATTAGATAGATCATAAAATCGTAAAAACCTGATTATCCGACCTTTAAATTATAGTTTATCCCCGTTTAATTTGACACAAACTTTTAATTTCCGAGATAGCTGAACGCGGCTCAAAAACGGATGGGTGTGGCCAGAGTGGTAGATATAGATATAACCAGAGCTATAACCAGAGCCCGTCTACGAAACGTAGAGGTCCTTTTATGATGCATATACTGACATTTATTTGTATATGCACAGCGTAATTATATACATTTTTATTTTGGTAGACGACCTATTGCCTGCTGGTTTGTGAGCTGGACTTCGCCATGTGAAGGTATCTACACCAACAATTACGAAGTTCAGTAGTGAATCAAACTTTTATTTAGTTAGTTATTGATGTTGGTTTACTAGGATAACAGTGTGTTTGTTTAATTATATCCTGGAAAGGGTGATGTTCAGCACATGAAGCCCTACAGATGCCGCCGCTTTAACAATGCTGATTATGATGGGCGGTGAATTTAACCTGTATGGCTTTTTCGTTTTAACTTCTCCAGTCGCCCCATCAGTCACTGGCAGTCTGGTCCCTGGAGCAACTGGCCCTGGAGCAGCTGCCCCTGAATCACCTGGCCCTGGCAAAGTGGCCTCTTGATTGCTCTCGGTGTCTCCTGTCATGTCCTTTTCATCGCTCTTGAAATCCACCTCAATTTCTCCCTCAATCTCTGTAATAATTACAAGGTAATGTTGCTGTTTTATGTATTTTGCCTTTGCATTTGCAACTACTGTCATCTCCAATGTAAGAAAATTAATTAAAGCGAATCATTTCTGTAATGTGAATTACATCATCTGCCACAATCAGAAACCAATAAAATGTATAAATGGATCTACCGGCAATTGTTAATTGGGTAGAAATGTGTCGATTATCTACATTGTGTGCAAATCCTCAGTGAATCCCTGACCTCTGGTTGTTTTTTAAACTGAATGTACAAATATGAATTATGTAATCTCATTAGGAGTGTAGTCTATCCTTGAATTACATGAAATGGGGAATATTGTTGGCTGCATGGATCATACCGAAGTTTAATTTGATGAAATATGTGTGGTCCGTTGCACTTGGTTCTGGAGGCACCCTCACAGAAGGGGGTTTCCTCCTCTTCGGCTTAGGGCGATGAATGAAAACTGTTGGGACTGCATCGGGCCTCAGCTTCAACATCCCTTCTCTTTTTGTGGCAGTGAATTGGTCATCTTCAAAGTGTACCTTTTTATAGGTAGGCTTGTAAGATCAGTTTCCATTGCACTTAAAATATCATTGAAAAGTCATAATTCTCTACACTTAGAATTATTATGCCCTTTGAAATGCTATCAAGTGATGTGAACATTAATTACATTACATAGTTTTTGACGGTTGCTGACCCCTGTCACTTGTATGTTTTGACGGCTGACCATTGCCATCCATTTCTTCCTGCGCTCTTGGTCCTTGGGGAAGCCATACATGTGGTAACCCTTCTCGGACCGATTGGAGCATCCAAACGCTGCACAGCCAACCATGGTATGACCATTGATCTAAACCAATTTTTAATTTGCTCAGGGCTATTATAAGTATTGTAATGGCATAAAGTATAGTATATTTGCAACGTTATATGTTAATGGTTTGCCCTAAGTATATTATGTAGTGTTCCCTGCTGTGTCCATTGTTGAATCTGTTAACACAATCACACTCACTTGTTCTTATCACACTAATTGTTTAATAAAAATAAAAACGATTTAATTCATAAGCGTAATGAGTTGTTATTCTTTAATATATTTGATACTTTGTGTGGCATATATCTTAAAATGATCATGGTAAAACATCTTGATTACTTTGATTTCAATACAGATGTAGGGTAAAAGTTAAGGTTAAGCCAGTATGCTAACACGAACGTGAAGCTTTCCCTCAAACTTAAAAACGTATCTAACCACTCTAAAGGTGAAACTGACATTAACAAATATGCAATAATGCCATAACAGTCAGACAAATACTTGTATGTGTTTTTTTCATTCATATTTACCATTCAATATTGAAATCTCTGCTGTCGTCCCATAGAATAATGCTGCTATCCATTTTGATGGTAGGCTGGTACGAACGACCAGCTTCAGCGAGAACGTGACGTATTTCCCTTGCTCCAGCCTTCCAGTTTGCTATTTGTGTCCGACGAGTTTAAAGATCCCATGCCATGCTATTTTATGGATGCTTTAATATAGGTATTAGTGGGCCACAAACACAGTATTCAAAGACGTCCCCGAAATTCAGCCGTGGTGCAGAGTTACAGCCACTCCGAACCAGTCGCACATTGAGCTTCCCCCAAACTCGCTGTTTCGGTGGGCGTTGTGGTAACCCGGCTCAAGTAACAAGAGTCTCTGCTGCTCAAACTGCCAACAAGGCACGTTTATTAATCCAAACGAACAGAAAAAAGGGGAATCACCCGTCAATGCAAATGATACAAAGTAAAGAGTCTGGGCTCCGTGAGCCACTGGGGACGCTGTGGTCGTGTCTCACGCGCCGTCCCGATATCCAGGAGAGGCGGTCCTTCTGTGGTCTCCTGGGGTCTTTTCTAGACCGGGTCCTGGGGCAAAGGTCCGTGCGGGTAGGGAATCTCGCTTCGCTCCGCTCTCTGCATGGGTCACATACCTCCTGAGTGTCAGACTACCTCTCAGCTTCTCTTTTATAGCCCTCACCTGGGTCTGATTGGCCTGGTACACAGGTGTCTCCTGTTGGCGTTGAGTGGGACCTTCTCAAAGCGGCCCTTGGCGCCCTCTGGGGGAAAAGGGTGGTAGACAGCTCGTATTACCTGCCCTCTGGGCTTCCAGGCCCGCCGTGTCGGGGCCGGGTTGCCACACTCCTCCCCCCTTAGATGTAGCCCCGGGGCGCCTCTGACTGCCCAGAGGCATGCGTCCCGACGGGACAGGGCATCAGCATTGGCGTGCTCCCGCCCTGGTCGGTGGTCCACTTTGAAGCGGTAGTCCTGTAGGGCCAGGAACCACCTTGTCACCCTGGCGTTTGTATCCTTGGCGGTGGCCATCCACTTGAGCGGGGCATGGTCCGTCACCAGGGTGAACTCCCGGCCCAGGAGGTAGTACCGCAGCTTGTCTACGGCCCACTTGATGGCCAGGGCCTCCTTCTCCACGGTGGAGTAGTTCCTTTCATTCGGGAGGAGTTTCCTGCTAATGTATGTCACTGGGTGCTCCTCCGCGTCCCGGACCTGCGAGAGGACCGCCCCGAGGCCCACCTCTGAGGCGTCGGAGTGGACTATAAGGGGCAGAGTAAAATCAGGCGTTAATAGTATTGGCTCGGAGCATAGGGCCCGTTTAAGGAGACTGAATGCTCCTTCTGCTGCCTCCGACCAGGTAATGCGGTCCGGCAGGGCCTTCCGGGTCAGGTCATGTAGGGGGCTTGCCAGGGTGGCGAAACTGGGAATGAACCTTTGATAGTACCCTACCAGACCGAGGAAGGACTTGACCTGCTTCTTGGAGGTGGGGCGGGGCCAATCCAGGATGGTCTTCACCTTGGCCTCCTGCGGTCGGACGTTCCCGCGTCCAACTCTGTAGCCCAGGTATGAGGCCTCCTCCAAACCCAGACGGCACTTGGCGGGGTTGGCGGTGAGACCTGCCCTCCTCAGCTCCCCCAGGACCGCTCTTAGGTGTCTCAGGTGGATGTCCCAGCTGGCGCTATGGATGATGATGTCATCAATGTACGCGGCGGCGTAGGCCTGGTGTGATCGCAGGAGACGGTCCATCATGCGCTGGAACGTTGCCGGAGCTCCATGCACCCCGAAGGGGAGCACCGTGTACTGGTATAGTCCTCCGGGGGTCGCGAACGCCGTTTTCTCCCGGGCGGTCTTGCTGAGGGGGACCTGCCAATATCCCTTGGTAAGGTCGAGGGTGGTGAGGTACCGAGCGGGCCCGAGCCGCTCGATGAGTTCGTCAACCCGGGGCATTGGGTACGCATCGAACTCCGAGACCTCGTTCAACCTCCTAAAGTCATTGCAGAATCGAAATGATCCATCTGGCTTCGGGACCAGGACGATTGTGCTGGACCAGGCGCTGTGTGACTCCTCGATCACCCGGAGCTGGAGCATTTTCTTGACCTCCTCCCGTATGGCGACCCGACGGGCCTCTGGGACCCGGTAGGGGGGTACGCGTACCGTGACGCCTGCCTCTGTCCGGATGTCGTGTTGAGCGACCGTTGTTCTCCCGGGTAGCTCGGAGAACACGTCCTGGTGTTGCCGCCAGGCTATGTCCATAGTACGCTAGTACTGCCTGCTTGAGGGTCTGGTACTGACTCGCTTGTTCTGGGGTCAGGTCCTGGCTCGCCTGCTGTGCGGGTCCCGTGAGGAAGGGGGCCACGATGTGTGCCCAATGGTCCTCCGGCCATCTTTCTCTCCGAGCCGTCCTCTCGAAGATCTCCAAGTAGGCCTCGACATCGTCCTCTGGTCCTAACTTGGTTAGCCGGCTGGTGGGCGCTGAGATCGGAGAGACGTCCGAGGAGCGCATTTCCAGCCGTATGACGGCCTGCCGGAGGAGAGCCCTTTCCTCGGCGGCGGATCGCAGGAGGGCGGCCGCGGCTGCGGCCCCGTCTGGGTTCTGCATTTGGGGCGGGTGGTCCCGAAAAAAAATAGCAGGAAAAACAGTTGCGTGGTCGGACTGCCTGCATTCTCCACCATATGTGGTAACCCGGCTCAAGTAACAAGAGTCTCTGCTGCTCAAACTGCCAACAAGGCACGTTTATTAATCCAAACGAACGGAAAAAAGGGGAATCACCCGTCAATGCAAACGATACAAAGTAAAGAGTCTGGGCTCCGTGAGCCACTGGGGACGCTGTGGTCGTGTCTCACGCGCCGTCCCGATATCCAGGAGAGGCGGTCCTTCTGTGGTCTCCTGGGGTCTTTTCTAGACCGGGTCCTGGGGCAAAGGTCCGTGCGGGTAGGGAATCTCGCTTCGCTCCGCTCTCTGCTCCTGCATGGGTCACATACCTCCTGAGTGTCAGACTACCTCTCAGCTTCTCTTTTATAGCCCTCACCTGGGTCTGATTGGCCTGGTACACAGGTGTCTCCTGTTGGCGTTGAGTGGGACCTTCTCAAAGCGGCCCTTGGCGCCCTCTGGGGGAAAAGGGTGGTAGACAGCTCGTATTACCTGCCCTCTGGGCTTCCAGGCCCGCCGTGTCGGGGCCGGGTTGCCACAGCGTGTCAAGGCAGGTCAAGGAGGGGGGTGGGGGTGTGGCCCTGAGCAGCTTGTAGCCACAGTACCAGAGAGAGTTGCGACACGCTATGATCTCGCCGACAGGGTGGTCACGTGGTTGTCACGTGGTTCATGTAAGCCTCAATAGTTCCAAACACGCCGCACAGTCAATGTTATGCTGCTATCCATTTGGATGTACGAAGTGGTAAAGTCGCCAATCTCCCAGCTTTCTTGCGGCATTTCACTGAGGCACGCCCCCTTTCGGTCGTAGTATCAGAGAATGTCTAATATGAGGAGAACTGGCACTCGCGGGTTAGTTCCGGTTTTCTGGACTGGTTGCAGTAATAATCTTTGACCACGCGGGGCGCTCGTAGGCAAGTCCAGAATGAATGGGAGCCAACGGGGTTTTATCCTCAGAATCCACTTTTCTCACGATGTAATTTTTTGTCAAGTAATTTGAAAGTTGCTATCAAAGGGTGGGGCTAAGATAATAAACTCAGCTGAATATTGCATTTTTTAAGGTCACGTATCTGTTCTAAAAAGGCGTTAAAAACATGCGATGACGTCACACACTGTAATACTGTCAGAGGTACTGCTTTACGGCAGTTTCTAAAGCACTTCCCTTTTCCCGCAACGATAACACCAGCTGTTGGAGGTAAGGCTTTTTTTTGCTTAATACCCTAGTTACAGAGTTTTAGTGAGCTAATGTAAAAAAAAAGAAATGCGCGAATGTTTTACATATTACTTACAGAGAGTGTTTTTTCTAATCCTCACTAGTGCCGATGATAAAGCATTTTTTTTTAGTAACGATTATGAGCCATTTCTTTCTCCTAAAATAGAAACCTGGATTAGAATCATAATTTTAAGACTGCATCAATTTAGTTTACATCGGTAAACAATCTGCTAGAGAGCAGTGTTCTGTTGTTCTCCTCATGCCTCTTCCTTTCTTGATCTCTACAGTCGGACCTTGATGCTGTGACAACGGACAATTCTTCTTCCTCTGTCCTTTTCCCCTGCCTCTGTTCAGTATGTTCAGTGTTGTTAAATCATTTCTCTTTTTTTTTTATTAGTTACTGTTCTTATTGTGTTCTTGTTACTGTGATGTTTGAATAAACTTGCCTGTTGCAATGTTGGTATAATGTTTGTATAATTACTGTTATACAACTGTTACTGTTTCAATGTGACCCAGACCATATTTCTCATTTAACAAACATGTGTAGCTTATAATGTGTTGCATGGCAGAGCAATTATATTCAATGGCTTAAAACAAACCCATCTGTAAAGATCAGTGAATGCATAGAAATCAATGACAAGTGGTGTAGATGGTTTTCCCTCTGTGCAAGGTCATTAGCCCAAGTCCTACAAAAAAATAACGACTGTAATAGCAGATGTTGAAGTTGTTAAATCGTTAACTAACCATTTGTATGGAACAATCGGTTAAGGTGAGTTAAGTGCTTGAGTCTCGACACTTTAGAGAATGTCTAGCGCGCAACTTGAATAAGCCATGTGCGATATTACCCGGGCTCCAGCGCAACTTTCCTTACCAGGTGAAGCCTCAGGTAGCCTAGGACCATTCATACAGGAGCCAGCAAGAACGTTACCTTTTTCTGTCCTTGGGAAACGAAAAGACGGACAATCCGTTTCCACTGTAAGTGCAGTTTATCGTTGCACATTTACGAGGCATTTCTTTTTTAAACTATCTTTATTTTCGAAAAATAGACAATGACAGATTAAATTATATTGAGCGGGATATTGACTATTATTTAAGGTGGTCATACCGTACCTACCATGTATATAACACATTGAACATTGAACACAAGAAATGGAAGAAATTCCATTTATGCCCATGTACTTTCACCATATATACTATCTAAAAAATATTATATATTATGGAGCGATTTTATTTTATTTATTTTTTTTGGGGGGGGGGGGCTTTTGGGGGCCCTAGTAGTGGCCCGGGGCCCCAAGCAATTGCCTGGTATGCCTAATGGGACGCGGCGCCTCTGCATGTCGTGGTTCATGTACTTCAGGGAGTCAAAGCCAAAGTTCCTTTCCCCCAATTCATTCTCAACCATGGCTGAGATAACCCCCACTACGAGTCTCGTTGTAGAAATACCAGAGACGAGAGTCCGACGTGTTATGCGCCATCACACCAACAGCAGAACGGTTATCCAAATAACAAGGAAGTGTACAACACTTGCGTTACAGTCCTGGGGCTCTACATCTAAATAATATCATATAATACATAGATATCTATATCAAATAATACATATTATCACGGCCAAAAGCTGTGTGCACCTCCAGACGATATAATGAATCACAAAGGACTTCGTCGGGTTCTCCGACGTCTCTGGTTCTTCCACTTCCACTTCAATCTGAAGAAGACGCGGTCGTTTGAGATTCATAATAGCCTATCGTCTGGAGGCTCACACAGCTTTTGGCCGTGATAATATATATTATATATTATATGATATAGATATCATATCTATGTATAATATGGGTTTCTAGCAGCGAGACATCCACCGTAAACAGAGCGCATGGTACCGTGGCTACAAGCTGCTCAGGGCCGGGTGATAATATATATTATATTATATTATATAGATATCTATGTATAATATGGGTTTCTACGAGCCATTGCGATACATCCACCACCGTAAACAGAGCGCATGGTACTGTGGCTACTACAAGCTGCTCAGGGCCACACCCCCACCCCCCTCCTTGACCTGCCTTGACCAGGCCCCCAGGATAGGCGCATACTTCCGCAATCCACCAGTGCTCAGAGGCCAAGCCTGGTATTGCAGCTGTTTAAGCTGGGAGTGGACGGGGGTCCGTCATTTCATGTGGCCCAGAAGTAGATATCGCCGTCCACTCCAATACAAGTGGGGAACAGGATTGTGTCTCCGCAAAAAATGTCTGGATATCAATCAAAGGCTCATAATTATAATTCTACCCTGTTCTAAAAAGTTTTTTCTTTTCAAAACGCCTCCTCAAGCGTTTTATTAGCAGTTTATGTTGGGTGGGCAGCTGAAAGGAGCCGTACTGAAACAAACGGCTCCTTGCTATGGACCTATTTTGAAGTGCACGGCTCCGTCTGAGATTTGTCCTTTGGCGTTGAACACGGATATATAGCACACATATCATTGAAATAGCTGGAACAGGCACGGACGTATTGATTACCTGAATGATTATGGGAGACCTACGTAATTTTCATAATATTGTTAATTGTCTAATATTAACATTTCAGTTGCGTTGGTAGGTATTTCATTTTCATTTGCTTGTTTAGCTATGTATGACAGGGTTATGGTTAGCTATGTATGACGGTTGACAATGTTGGTGTATTACAATTCATTATTTGCGTAGGCTACTCCAACTTCGTTGCTGGTCGATATGTAAACATTTACTTTTATATAAATTATTGATTGCATTTTTCGTAAATAGTTAGTTGGAAGGAATCTGTTTCATAAGCAATAACATTGAACTGAATTTTTTAGGCCTACATACGTTTACTATGTTACTATGGTATTATATGGAGCAATCTTACATATTTATGAAGTTTCCAGATCAATAAAGTTCTATCTCTTTTTATTTGAACTGCCTGTATGTCCTCTTGATTATAGTATTACAGTGTGTACCTTGGTTATCAGCTATCATAGAATGGTGTCCAAATGGCTGCATGTGTAAGAAATAGGATTTGAACCAAGTGTTACAATAAAAAAAAGCTTTTATTACAAGACCCCCCACCCCAAATTTTAACAAAACACTTTTTTTGGCTGTTTGGCTGGGGCAGAAGAGTGGAAGGGGAAACAAAGATAGGTAGCCTAAAGAAGAAGTAAGGAAAGGAATGGAATGAGAGGAAGAACAGTGAAATGAATGAACAGTGTGATAAACGCAAATGATTTCCAAAAAGGTTATAATTACTGATTTATCAAATACGCAGAGAAGAGCATCATCGAATAAAGATTAAGGACCTGGATTATATCTTACAGTATTGAAAACTGTTGAAATTACAATTCAGAGTGGAGAAGGCTGAAGGCATTGGTCCTAAAAGTGTCAGTTTCACCCACTCTGGATTATCGCTTCAAGAGACATTTCAAGAGTGAAATGCTTTTTAAAAAAAATTCATTTCCCCTATTGGTGAAATGAACCTTGTCTTTTAAGTATAAACCACAGCAGTTAAACCTTATTCCAGGATGCTCTACGCTGTTGCCTCCTAGCTCTACACTAACAAATGCGTTCATCACACTGTTCACCCATTTCCTAGCGTGATTTAGCTTCCCCGGATGGTCAGCCCTCCACCGGCGTCTCTCGTTGATGTTAGAGTAGACGAACTGCATTGCTGGGAACTGCCGGTGGAGGTACTGCAGGTCCTGCTTCATTGCGGCAACAACCTCAACTCCCTCCAGGCGTCCGAGGCCGTTGCCGCCACAGTGGATGAGCAGGACATCCGGGGCTGCTCTTCCTCTCAGGGACTGCAGGAAGAAAGGGATGAGGGTCTTCCATCTCAGCCCGCCCCAGCCAAACCAACTGACCCTGGCCTCTAGGCCAAGGTGGGGGCCACAGGTTTCCTTGGCTCTCTGCTCTCCACGGCGGACGTAGCTGTCCCCGATAATCCACACTTCTGGCCCTAAAGATTACAAAACACAGATTACTATACATGTAAATACAGAGTGAGGGGACTGTTAATTTATAGAACTATATAGCTTAATATATCCTATTCATACGGTCATTAGCTTATGTCATATGCAGTATTTGTATGAATTCAGTAAACATGTAATTCTAATCATTTGTCATATTAGGGGACACAAAATGAAATTGCTGATAATTTAGCTAAAAGATACTAACCTAATTAGAAGAATTTAACCTTAAGTATATATATCTTTTTATTTTTTATTTTTATTTATTCATTTATTTTGTTAGTTTGTTTTATTTTGTTTATTTTGTTTCGTTAGTTTGGTTTTTTCTTTGAATTTATTTTTATGATTTAAAGTATCATTTGCCAACGTCCTTGTCACAAACTCCTGTGTAGTAGTCCAGTAGGTGGCGGTATATGGGGAAAAACTATGATCCTCCACTAAACTAGAAGAAGAAGAAGATCTCTGCATCCGGTACGTCACGGACTAGGTCACGTGTCTTGGCCACATAACGCGGAAGCAAATCGCTCCTGTATGATGCCCTGAGCCACTGAGCAGTTTCCATAGGAATGAATGGGCGGCCATTTTCGGTCTGTGGTCCATCCTTTAATATGTCCATGGCCTTGACACGCCCACCGTAACCAGAGCGAATGGTACTGTGCAGAGTGGGACTCTCTAAATCAACGCCACTTCGACCTGGGCGGGACTTTACGTCCTACGTCACTCGCTATGGATGTGCATGTGTGCGCATAGCCGTCACTCGCGATGGGTGTGCATGTGAGAAAGGTTTTGGCTATAGTGTCTATGGGTTGGTAATAGGGCCCGACCGATTTATCGGCCTGCCGATTTAATCGGCCGATTATAGCCTTTTTGAAAATAATCGGCATCGGCCAAAAAGACGCCGATTTTTTTTGTTTTAATTTTTTTTTATAAATGTTATTGCGATTAGTATCCTGCAGATTGCGCTCCTACTCGCCTTGCTAACTAACAACTTTAGCTGGAGTAAAAAAGAGGAGATTGAATTTTACCGTACAACATGAAAGCACGCTCGCTCAGGCAGCTGCGCGCTCACCTCACCAATGTACACAAGACGCGTTGTTTGAGCATCTTGTGCCTGTTTTTCTTTAGGTCCCAGGCCATGTTAATTTGTTATACTGTAGACTCTAACGGTGAGACCATACTGCTCAGCACGCACGTGTTAGTCACTGCTCACGAGCGCAGCACATTGGGAGTTAGTTATTTATTTTACATTTTACATTACACTCATTTTTGACTGTAAATGTATTCTAAAACACTCAAAGGTTCTGCATTCAATTCACATATTCGTCAAAAGTGTTTAAAGTATATTTAAGGTATCAAAAACTACGTTTTATATGTTTTTTTTTATTTTTTTTTTTTTTTTTTTTATCGGGCGATTAAATCGTAATCGTAATTTTTCTCTGAAAATAATCGGCATCGGCACTCAAAAATCAATATCGGTCGGGCCCTAGTTGGTAATAACGGTTCTGATGATTTTTCTGATGGAAAAGTGGTCTTTTATTTCCATAATCTTTGTTCAGTGAACGCATAAACCCGTTTGTTAGTTAGCAGTTAAACCAAATGCGATCTCTTTGTTTACAGTTACCAACGACCAACTGATGATTGGGGGTTCGATTCCCTAGTGATGCAAGGTTTTTTCTTTACAATTTCTAGGCAACCGAAGTTTAAAGATTGTCAAGTGGTTAACTCTTGAATCGCATGTACTAAGACCTGATGGGTTAGTGGTCAGAGAACAACTCATTAACGCGGGTATAAGGGGTTCGATTCCTTAATGAAGCTAGCTTTTTTCATTCATATTGGACTGGATGTTTGCATGCCATTTTGCGTAACTTGTAGTTTATGATGAAGAAATGTTACTGGGGTTAAGGTTAGGGTAACGCTAAGGGTAAGACACAAAGTGTTTTTGCAACACAATATTTCTTACAATAACAAAGTTTAAAGTTTTGATGACTCCAGTAGGAAACTTAAGATACCTAGAGAAATGCGTGAGTGCTCACAAAACATCAACAAGTCAGCAGTGTGGTACAGGGTGATCATTTCTGATATACAGTACAAAAGCTGAAACTATTAGCCAGGAGTGGGAAAGATGCAGACGCAGACGTGGGAAGCAATAAGACGCACCAACACACAGTTGCCTGTTGCAAAATGGTTCAGAGTTTAATAGAAATAGTTAGGGTTAGCTGGAATGGCGTTATCTGGTATGGCTATAGTCTAATGTTAGCTTAGTTCGTGTTGTTTCGTCATGTTAATCGCTAGTAATAGTAAGTCATTTGTAGAAATATAGCCTATCATCACAGACTAGGAATGTCACCCACCCTCCATCGCGTACGACACTGACGCTCGTAATCTGTAGTGCAAGGGAGTTCGCGCACAGATCCCTGAGACAAACGGCTACGCGCACACATGCAAACCCATAGCGAGTGACGTAGGACGTAAAGTCCCGCCCAGGTCGAAGTGGCGTCGATTTAGAGAGTCCTGTGCAGAGTGGTAGATATAACCATAGACATCTTATAGATAGACGGAGCATTGGCTGCTGGGACGCGAGAAATACGGCCGCCATCTTGGAGTGGTCAACCGGGAGCAGAAACAGCAGCAGAAACAGGATGCCGGGCTGTTGTTCAGCGTATTCCTGCTCAAATCGGCGGACAATCCATAATAGGAATCGGGGGATTACTTTTCACAAGCAAGATTTAACATTACCGTACTATTGGTATAATTAGTATCGAATAATAAAACACGCCAAACCATGTGGCCTTTATCATAGCTACACGTATGACAAAAAACTGCATGAAAATCAGTGGTATTCAGTGAGGTATAATTAATAAAATGCGCTGACAGTTCATTGCTCCAGCCAAACGGATTACACTGAGTGGAGCGGATGACCACTCCAAGATGGCGGCCCCGCGTCTCGTCAGCGCCAGTAGGCGGTAGCATTCGATGCTCCGTCTATCTATAAGATGTCTATGGATATAACAGAGTGGCGACACTTCCATTGGACTCCGTTGTAGCGCCTACTTCCGGGGTATGGAGCCTCGAATAGTTCCAAACAACCATTTTACGGCGTAGGAGATCATTCATTTCCATTGCTGGCCGTCGAATAACTTCTGAGGTAAATTGATTAAATAGCTACCTCTTTTGAATTGTCAACTTTCTATATTGTATCAGAGGCCCTTTATGATGCATATACTGATATTTATTTGTAAATGCACAGCGTAATTATATATATTTTTTATCTTGGTAGACGACCGATTGCCTGCTAGTTTGTTACCTCAACTTCGCCATCTGTGAAGGTATCTCCAGGGGTAAATTGATTAAATAACTACCTCTTTTGATTTGTCAACTCTCTGTTGTATCAGAGGTCCTTTATGATGCATATACTGACATTTATTTGAATATGCACAGCGTAATTATATATATATTTATCTTGGTAGACGACTGATTGCCTTGTTAGTTTGTTAGCTCGACTTCACCACCTGTGAGGGTATATCCAAGGGTAAATTGATTAAATAGCTACCTCTTTTGAATTGTCACCTGTCTGTATTTTATCAGGACCTTTATGATTGCATATACTGATATGTATTTGAATATGCAGTGTAATTATATGTAATTTTTTATCTTGGTAGGCGACCGATTGGCTGCTGGTGTTAGCTCAACTTCGCCGCAAGTGACTAAGTCACTGGCGCATGTGTCGTTGCTAGTTTACAACTGGCGCAGAGCGTTCTTTTCCCACCAGCGCCACTCGCCGGTAAATTAGGGATTGATCATGCGCCCCAAGGGGCGGTTCGGCGGAAGGAGGAGGCGTGTTCTGGCGCAAACGCTATTTTGCCGTTGCTGAATACCATTGCGCTACTGACCAGGAAATACCTGGTTTAAAGTCAGTGGCGCGTTGTTCAGATGCTATTTTAAGGGCGGATGCATAGCCTACATGCGCATGCGATGCATACGGATTGCTTGTGCACCTCGCGCATACACTTTGCTTCTCTCATCTACCTAGCCGCACATTCTTGGTAAATTATTTGGGAAAGAACAGCTGATGCAGCGGTAATAAGTTGTACTTTTAAATCAATGCATCTGCAAACACCGTACAGCAAACACATATTATTTTCTTGACACAGACATCGTATAGGCCTACATGCCCATAACTTTTAGGATTGATGAGTATTTGATCGTGAAAAACATTGTTTTACCGCGAGTGAGTGTTAAAAAGAATGAATGAATGCGGGCGCGCGTGTGTGCTCTGTTTAAACACACGCAAACTAAACACGTAACGCATAATACAATCAATGACAATGTCTATTACCGCGGAGACACATGCATATTAGGATAGCATACAATACTGATAAGAAACAATGTTTATAATGTATTGCGTATTTCATTAAATAGATCAGTTACCGCATATCGTTATATTATTTACGTTTTCTTTGGCGAAATTTATTTGAGGACTCAGTATTTCTGAAGTTGTGGAAGAAAACCCCTTATTCCATGTGTGAATTAGGCCATATTATTTGGCAATAAACTGAGCCATTTGCAGTTTGAAATTCATGTGCATCTGTCTCATCGGAGACTGCAGACGCGCTGTCAAAATATCAACTCGTCCGATTCAAATGCGCTCATGGCTCTTAAAGGGGATGGGAGCTGGCACTCTCATAGGTTTGTTGGACGTTACGCCCAAACCACACCTACGGGTAATTAGGCTGCTTCAGACCAACCCTTTTGACACTTGCGCCGCGACGCAAGTGTCATTTATCCGCCTGTAAAATAGCGATAGCGCCGTAGAACCACCCACAAAGCTACTTGCGCTTTGCGCTTTCCACTTGCGTTTCAGACCGTTAAAATAGGGCCCTTAATGTTCTTCGGGAGGAACGCAGGATTAGGTCTGAGCAACGCGAAGGAGCTGTCCTCGTTTAGCAACAAGCAACTCGGGCTGACAGACAGAGCGGTTAGCTCACCGGCCCGCTTGGCAGAAAACCAAGGCCAACAAGAGCGCCGTCTTAAATGACAGGGCATCCAAAGATCGAAAGGATCCCTGGACAATCCGCGCAACACGGTGGGGAGATCCCAGCGTGGTGTAAGCACGCGTGAAACAGGCCTAACCCGTCTAGCCCCACGCAAGAATCTCTTGACCAGTGGATGGCTGAAGATCGGTCCACCATCACAGCCTGCATGGCCAGCCGAAACGGCTGCCGCATAGACCTCGATAGTGGAGAAGGCCAAACCTTTTTCCAATAAGTTTTGCAGAAACGAAAGCACGCTTCCAACCTCGCATTGAGATGGGACAGCGTGGTTCGTCTCACACCAATTAGAGAAGGCGCACCACTTCGCCACATAGAGGGAAGAAGTAGAAGGCGCACGAGCACTCTGAATAGTGTTGATAACCGTCTCAGGCAAACCTTTGCCCTGCAGGATCAACCTCTCAGGAGCCAAACCAACAGCCGTCCCGAGACATCGGGCGGGTGGTGCACCGTCCCGTGGGCCTGTGAAAGCGCATCCGGCCTGAACGGTACTGGCCAAGGCGCCGACCGCGAGAGCGCGGCCGGCTCTGGAAACCACAGAGCTGAACGGTTCTCCAGGGCCACTAATATCAGGGACAGTCTCTCCTGTCTGACCCGTTCCAGAAGAGGAAGGATCAGCTGGAGCGGGGGAAACACATACAAGAGAGCCCGCGGCCAAGGTGTGTGTGCCAACGCATCTACCCCCAACGGGGGAAGATCCCGAGGGCTGAGGGAGAACCACCACCTGCAGTGCGTGTTCTCCCTGGACGCGAAGAGGTCCACCTGCGCTGTCCCGAACCTCTGCCAGTTCAGTCTGACAATGTCGGGATGTAACCGCCACTCGTCTCGGCGGGGACCGCCTCGAGACATGAGGTCCGCCCCAAAGTTCTGGGTGCCCGCGATATGCAGGGCTCTCAGACTGAGGAGATACTGATGAGCCCAAAGCCAGAGCTCGACCGCCTTTCGGTGGAGAGCAGGGGAGCGGACTCCCCCCTGTCTGTTGATGTACGCCGCCGCCGACACGCTGTCTGTCCTGATCAGAACGTGGCGGCCGCGCACCAGGTGAAAGAAATGCAACAGCACTTTCCTCACAGCGTCGAGCTCCAACACATTTATGTGTGCTGTAGGGGGCATGCGCCACTCGTCTCCGACCGAGTGAGAGAGGCACGTTCCTCCCCAACCCGTCAACGAGGCGTCCGTGAAGACCACTACGTAGGACGCCACCCTGCCCAGGGGAACACCCCTGAGAAGGGCGGAGGGTCCTTTCCAATATTCCAGGTCTGGCGACACCGAACGGGGAACGAGGAGCACCCTGAGCTTGTGTCGCCTGGGGTCCAACCGTTGGCGAGCAAACCCCGGCTGGAGTCTGCGCATAAAAAGCAGACCCAGGGGGACCACGGGGTGGGCAGCTGCCATCAGCCCTAACAGGCGCATGGTGGACAGTGCGGTCACGTTTCTGCGAATGTGAAAACGGGAGAGCGCCGACAGGATGGCATCTCGCCGAGGAGGCGAAAGCATCGCAGTCATGGTGGCTGAGTCTAGGCAAAGCCCCAAGTAGACTGTCTGCCGGCTGGGGAGCGGGGAGCTCTTCTCCCAGTTGATGGCAAAACCCAGGAAGGAGAGATGGTTTATCACCAACATGGTCCCTTCTCGCGGTCTCTTCTGAGTTGCTCAGAATAAGCAGATCGTCTAGGTAGAAGAGAATCCTCTTTCCCTGACGCCTGAGCGGTTCCAACGCCGTCTCCACACACTTCGAGAAGGTGCGCGGAGCCAGGGAATAGCCGAACGGCAGACACTGGTACTCGTACGCCATCCCCATAAAGGCAAAGCGGAGAAACTTCCTGTGCGCCTGCCGAACAGGGACGTGGAAGTAAGCATCCTTGAGATCCAGGGATGTGAACCAATCACCCTCTCTCACACACCGGAACAACGCTCCGACAGTGAGCATTCTGAACTTCCTCGTGGCAACGAATCTCTTGAACACACGAAGATCCAGAATAGGTCTCTTTTCCCCTGACTTCTTGGAAACCAGGAAGTAGCGGGAATAAAACCCTAGGTGAGACTCGTAGGGGGGAACGACAGTGATGGCCCCCTTTACCAAGAGACGTGCCACCTCTGCTGCTAGAGCCGTGCTCGCAGCCGGGTCCCGTAGCGTGGTCTCCACCAACCCCATAAAGGGTGGGGGACGACGCTTGAACTGTATGGGATGGCCCCATCTCAACGTGGTGTCCAACCACGATGGCAGAACGCACCGCTCTTGCCAACACGGTCGTGCCCGCTTAACAGGGAGCGAGCCGACCGGCCGCAGCACCTGTGCGCATTAGAGCTGTAGCGACGGGTCGATGACGTCGACGGGTCGACGTAAAAAATTCGTCAACGTCAAATTTCTCCGTCGACGATTTTCGAGGACAATGGACAACAACACAGAGAACACAGTTTGCACTTTGCTGAGTCTGTTGCTTATTTGGATATATGTTTACCGTTTAATGGGAAAGAAGGCTCGTCGCCTTTATTATGTCCGTGGTCGTCGCATGGACTATAGGTCATCCAGCTCAGGTTGCGTAGCCGACCGGACTTCCCGGTCCGTGGCGCTGCTGCTCTCCCCGTGCGCGGCGGCTGCGGCTGCTGCTGCTGCTGCACCGGGGCTGGAGTCGGAGGCGGTCCCCTGGAACGCTGGGACCGGCCTAGACCCCGCTTCCTCCCAGCCTGCTGGCGGGAGGAGCCCGTGAGAATCGCCCCGAACCGGGAACGATTCTCACGGACTGACTGCTGGTGCGCGAGCACCTCGGAGAACCTGGGACCAAATAGGCCATCCGGCGCTAGTGGACCCTGGACGAGGCTGGCCCGCTCTCGTTCTGGCACCGCAGTGTGGGAGAGCCATATGACCCTTTGAATCATGGTAGCCCACGCCATATGCCGGCCGGCCGAAACGGCTATCGGCTGGCATAGCTGGAGGATGGCGCTGGAAAAGCGGGAAACCGCCAGCCATCTCGCGGCTTCCTCCGGGCCGTAGGCCTCCCTGTCAGCCGTCAAGGAGACCATGGCAGAGGAGAGCAGGGCGATGTTGTTGACCGCCGCCGCGGATTGAGAGGCACAAACGAACACCCTGTCCGTTAGGCCGACAATCTGCTTCTGGAGGCGGTCGGGGGGCAGCGGCTTTTCGTTAGGGAGCCATCCGGCGCCCGGACAGAGAAGCGCTGCCAGGGGAGGCTCCAGGCGAGGGATCCCCCTCGCCTGAGTATCGGCCCACCCCTCCACGTTGGTGAAATCCGTGTAGGATCTTACCGGAGCCTTCAAGGTCGAAGGGTCCTCACCTGCAGCAATAAACAAGTGCTGCAAAGGCGGGAACAGGGGGCACTGGGTAACCCGCCGGGAAAAAGATGGGGGGCGAAAGCACTCGCCCTGAATATCGTCAGATACGGGGGCGAGAGGCGGGGCCGGCATCGGAATCCCTATGATGGCCGCCGCCTCACCCATGATCTCCCGGAAGAGATCGGTCATCCGGCGCGGACCCTCATGTTGTATGACGTGGCGGTTGTAACCCGAGAGCGGGAAAAACCGGACGCCGAGTCGCCGAAGAGGTCGTCCAGGGAGGCGTCGATGATGCCATCGTCGACGTCAGGGCCGGCCCTGAACAGGTCGATGGCGTCAGCCAGTTCCACCGCAGGGGAAAAGAAGAGATGCCTGGAGAGGATCCCCTCTTCAGGCAGCTCCCGGCAGGCGACACAGGCGCCGAGGCACCGAAAGCACGCCAAGTGCCCGTCACCCGGTGCCAGGGAGGCGGGACAGGAGGCGCATAGGAGTCCTGAAAAGGACCTAGCTCCAGGAGCGCTCTCAGGTGGCCCTGAAAAGGGCTGTTTGTCCGCGGCCTCGCCCGAGCCGCTGCCACCGGCTTGGGAGATCCGTGTTGAAGTTCTCATCTTCTTAATAGTAGTTCTCAATTTCTCGCTGATAAGCACAAGTGCTGAAAGAAAAGGGAGGATGATAGGTGCATAGTTTGAATTTTCAGCGCGGGGCAAGCCCATAAGGCGAAGCCTAGACGGCGTAGCCTACATGAAATAGAACCGTGTTTGTTTAATTATATCCTGGAAACTAAAAAGGGTGATGTTCAGCACATGAAGCCCTACAGATGCCGCCGCTTCAACAATGCTTATTATGATGGGCGGTGAATTGAACCTGTATGGCTTTTTCGTTTTAACTTCTTGTTGACTGAATATTTTCTCTTTCTTAGTGCCAAATTGATTCTTTTTTTTTTACAAGAGCCCTCTCTGCCCTCCATTAATTTGTCCTTTTCTAGTTGCCTTATTAGGTCCTCCACAGTCGCCCCATCAGTCCATGGCAGTCTGGTCCCTGGAGCAGCTGGCCCTGGCAAAGTTATTCCTTCACTGTTGACCCCTGACTGAGTATGAGTATGGGTATGAGTGCCAGAGTCGGTGTCAGTCAGTGGGGGTGGTGGTCCTGGGACCTGTTAAGGAACCCAACTGAAGAGGGGAAGCAACTGTTCAAGTGGCGGGAGGTTTTGGTCCTGATGGACCGCAGCCTCCTGCCAGAGGGCATTATAGAGCAAAGATACCCCTAGTGGAAACGAGGAAAATGTAACATTTTTTATTGTTATTAGTTTTATAGGCAAGGATACAATTCATTGAACATCTGGAAAATCCTAAAAAAATAAATAGGATGAATATCTAATATGAACACAATCATGAATTCATCCTCAATTCACCATGGGATCTAAACATGACAGACATTTATGGACTTAAAATGATAATGGTAAAACATCTTGAATCCTTTGATCAATACAGATGTAAGGTAAAAGTTAAGGTTAAGCCAGTATGCTAACACGAACGTGAAGCTTTCCCTCAAACTTAAAAACGTATATAAGTAATACTTATAGATTGCTTTCAGTTGTCCCCCAACCACTCTAAATGTAAAACTGACATTTACAAATATGCAATAACAGTCAGACAAATACTTGTATGTGTTTTTTTCATTCATATTTACCATTCAATATTGAAATCTCTGCTGTCGTCCCATAGAATAACATTGACAGCGCGGCGTGTTTGGAACTATTGAGGCTCTCTATAGCTCTGGCCAGAGCTATAGAGAGAGAGAGTTGCGACACGCTATGATCTCGCCGACAGGGTGGTCACGTGGTTGTCACGTGGTTCATGTAAGCCTCAATAGTTCCAAACACGCCGCTCAGTCAATGTTATTCTATGGGACGACAGCAGAGATTTCAATATTGAATGGTAAATATGAATGAAAAAAACACATTCAAGTATTTGTCTGACTGTTATGGCATTATTGCATATTTGTTAATGTCAGTTTTACATTTAGAGCGGTAGGGGGACAACTGAAAGCTATCTATAAGTATTACTTAGATACGTTTTTAAGTTTGAGGCAAAGCTTCACGTTCGTGTTAGCATACTGGCTTAACCTTAACTTTTACCCTACATCTGTATTGAAATCAAAGTATTCAAGATGTTTTACCATGATCATTTTAAGTCCATAAATGTCTGTCATGTTTAGATCCCATGGTGAATTGAGGATGAATTCATGATTGTGTTCATATTAGATATTCATCCTATTTATTTTTTTAGGATTTTCCAGATGTTCAATGAATTGTATCCTTGCCTATAAAACTAATAACAATAAAAAATGTTACATTTTCCTCGTTTCCACTAGGGGTATCTTTGCTCTATAATGCCCTCTGGCAGGAGGCTGCGGTCCATCAGGACCAAAACCTCCCGCCACTTGAACAGTTGCTTCCCCTCTTCAGTTGGGTTCCTTAACAGGTCCCAGGACCACCACCCCCACTGACTGACACCGACTCTGGCACTCATACCCATCACCAATTTGTAAATTCTTATCCAGTTTTAAGTATCTTTTACTTTAGTTTTTAAAGGTCCCATGACATGAAAATCTCACTTTATGAGGTTTTCTAACATAAATATGAGTTCCCTTAGCCTGCCTATGGTCCCCCAGTGGCAAAAACTTGCGTTTGGTGTAAAACGAGCACTAGCTGTTCTGCTCGCCTTTGAAAAAACAGAGGCTCAAGCGCGCTGATTTGGAATGTCTTTATTTATGTCGTCATAAAGCATCTAAGCTCCTCCCCTGGCCCGCCCAGAGACGTTGGCCCGCCAATGAGACACGACCATGCGAGGGCCACATGTGTGTGTGTCTTCTTGAGCCCCGCTTCCCGCTGCCGAGGGACCACCGCCTCGGCGCTGCAGGAGGCAGAGGTGCCTAAGCGCTGCCCGGCAACAATCCCTTTCTCCTCCTTGTCGCGGTTCAGTCTACTTCACATTGATGTGGACGTGGAAGAACCAGGAACGTCTGAGAACCAACGCGGTCGGTTGAGATTCATAATACCGGCTCACACAGCTTTTGGCCGTTATAATATATATTATATGATATAGATATCTATGTAGGCTATATGATATTATTTAAATATAGAGCTCCAGGACTCCCATGTGTTCTAGAATATTTACAGAACACGGCTAAAGGCTGTGTGCGCCTCGCCATTGCGATACATCCGCTGTAAACAGAGCGCATGGTACCGTGGCTGCAGGCTGCTCAGGGCCACACCCCCACCCTCCTCCTTGACCCGCCTCGCTCCTCCTCATTTTTATTATAGCTACAGACACCAAAACAGCGCATTTGGGGGAAGCTCAATGTGCGACTGGCTCGGAGTGGCTGTAACTCTGCACCACGGCTGAATTTCGGGAACGTCTTTGAATACTGTGTTAGTGGCCCAATAATACCTATATTAAAGCATCCATAAAATAGCATGTCATGGCACCTTTAAGACTTTTGAAGGACGGATTAAATACATTTTAATACCAATACCATTTAAGGTATTATTTTAAGCATTTGTATGACTTGGATTTATTCTATACATTTGCATAGCAATTAAATGACTTACTTGTAGATGTATGAAATCAATGCTTGTTAAAAACAACAGTCATCAAGTCACTTCTAAGAAAATAACAATATAGATACATCACTCATGAACAATTATAGGCCCATATCTAACTTCAGCAAAATCATTGAAAAAGCTGTTTATCAACAGCTAAATAACTACTTACTACTTAGCAATGAATACATTTACATATCGCTGACACCCGGCTACTGAGTGACGCGCATGCGCATTTAATGACATCGTTTACCTGAAGTGCGTCATTATTTTACATCTACGACCCCCGAGCCGATCTGGCAGCCGAACCCATCTGGTACTCACACCGGCAGGGTGGTCACGTGGTTCATTTAAGCCTGTATAGTTCCAAAGCACGCCGCGCTACTGGGTTCTTCAATGGGACTGACAGCAGCGATTGCAATATTGAATGGCAAATATAAATTAAAAAACCTTTTTAAGTTTGAGGGAAAGCTTCACGTTCGTGTGAGCATGGGTAGCACTAGGCTACTTACTTTAGTGCAGGGGTCGGCAACCTTTGTGACATGGAGTGCCAGTTTGAAATTTTCTTCTCATCTAGTGTGCCATTATTATTTTTTCCAATATACCTGGAATTTTATTCTCAACAATAACAGTATCTGTATTCTTAACAAAATAGCCACATCAATATTTCAAAGACTGAAAAACAGCTACACATTTAAACTAAAACTAGTGTAGGCTGAGGCAACATCAAATTATCAGATGCCTACCAGACAGTCAGTGTGGTCCGTGGCTTTTATCAACAATAACGCAAAGATAAATTATGACACAAAATACATTTTTCTTCCCAATATACCTGGAATTTGATTCTCAACAATAACAGTATCTGTATTCTTAACAAAATAGCCACATCAACATTTCAAAGACCATCTTTTTCCAATATACCTGGAATTTTATTCTCAACAATAACAGTATCTGTATTCTTAACAAAATAGCCACATCAATATTTCAAAGACTGAAAAACAGCTACACATTTGAACTAAAACTAGTGTAAGCTGAAGCAACATCAAATTATCAGATGCCTACCAGACAGTCAGTGTGATCCCTGGCCCTGCTTTGCTTGACTGAGCTCTGTGATCTGTGGCTTGTAGTTAGTTAGGCCTACTTTGAGTTGCAAACATGCCTCAGAGTGCTCCGTTGTTAACCTCCTTAATAAATTTGCCGTCTGTAAACGGCTTCCCATGCTTTGCAATGCAATGCGCAATGCGATAACTTGCTTCTGTCCCGTGATCTTTAGCAGTGGTAAAAACCTTGATGGAGCAAGCTTGTTTTTCATATCTGGACACAGCACGTTTGATTGACTCTAATTAGTCTGCTTGGTCTTTGAAGGTCTTCTCGTGCTTTGTCTCAAAATGACGCTTAACACTTGACGTTCTGCACACAACATTCTCACAGCATAAAATGCACACAGCACGGTCCTTCACAAATACAAAACCAAACTCTTGTGTCCAGCAGCACTGGAATGGCCTAGTTTTAGCTGCAGCGGGTGTGGCCATTGTTCACAATATCACGCTCCGTCATTAATTTATGTCAGCACTAGTGTTGGCTCGTTCGTTTGCGAACCGGTTCGAATGACCGAGTCTTTAGGACGAACGAACTGAACCGGTTCGTCTCTCTCGTTCGTTCGGTCGTCTCGTTCACCATTCGATTCACCGGAGACTCGACTGAACGAACGAACGAGTTTCCGGTAGCACTAACTCCACTGAGTCTGACTGACTCAACTGAGAACCGTGCAATGGCGTGCATTCCATGAATCGATTCACCGGAAACTCGACTTAACTAGGAGGAGTCGTTCACGAATCGTATGTTTGTTCAGCCTGGTTTCCGATAGCGGTAAATCGCATCATGGAATGGAATGGAATGGTTCTCAACTGAGTCAGTCAGACTCAGTGGAGTTAGTGCTACCGGAAACTCAACTGAACGAACGAACGAACGAACGATTCGCGAACGACTCCTCGTGGCGAACTGAATCACGCGAACTGGGTCACGGAAACGAATCATTGAATCCACCACTAGTCAGCACGAAGACAGCGGACAGTGCGCTTGAATTTCAGACAATTTGATCTGAAATTCTCCCGCTGCAACCTGACCAATGGCCACACTCCAACATCAAATCCAGTGGTGTCCTCCGGGTCCTAGTGCCGGCCTGACAAAAGCTGGCTTTTTTTTTTTTTTTTTTTTTAACGGGACAGATAAAGTGAGTATCGTAATAACACTGAGGTGCCGTGCCAGTATTTATTCTGCGGCGTGCCAACCGTGGCACGCGTGCCATAGGTTGCCGACCCCTGCTTTAGTGGCTTAACCTTAACTTTTACCTTACATCTGTTCTGAAATTAAAGACGATTCAAGATGTTCATTTTTGCGCAATTGGACTATTGGATTACCTTGATTTTGCTTGTAATTCCGATTCACTTACCCGTGGTCAGAGAGCGCTTGAGAAAGCAGACAGCAACAGTCCATTTAGCATTTAGTTTCCAGGCAACTTCTTCTGATGAGGCAGGAGCTGACAACACAACATGATACTTTTAAGCCCTTCTATCAAAGGGCTTAAAAGTATTGTCAGGATAGGCCTACCAGGCTCCAAGTCGTCACGTATCTCAATCAGACAAAACAACTGTAACCACATTGGCATAGCACCGTGTGTACCTGCTACTAGCTGCAATCTATATATACAATGCATACTAGCTGGAGCACCAACCAGAATCAGATCACAATAGCTTAGGACCGTAGGTAACCTTTTGCCAGGTCATCACGAGCAAACAGAACCAGCAGCAAAGTTCACGTAAACCAATTTCTTACCTTATGTGGCCCTCCACATGCAGGCTAGATGATGTATCCATATCGTTATCCAGTCACAAACATGCTTTTTACAGGAAGCAAAAGGGCCGGCTATTTTCTGAATAAAAATGACAATTTTGGCTGTCTGTCTTGAAACTTCTCCAGTGCGTTCACTGTGCGTTCACACCAAACGCGACGGGGCGACAGGATCCCATACAAAGTGAACATATAGACGGGTATCGGGCGAATTTTTCGCGAGAGAAAACCGGCGACAAGTTTCGATTTGTCGCGCCACACTTTCGCCGGGCACAGGCGAGCGCGTTTCCGAGGATTTGTGGCGCGACAAATTCGCTCGAGTTGAAATATTTCAACTTTGACACGAATTTCGGGTGATGACAGCCAATCAGTTTTCAACAGCGTGGCCACTGAGTGACATGTGTAACGTAACAGCCAATCAGCGTTCAAGCGTCAAACTCAGTGCAGTGCAGTCCGGGGTGAACTGCAGCATGGAGGAGAAAGTGATTGTTGCCGTTTGCGACTCTCGGAGCTCTATATATAATAGTATATAATATTACAATTGTACAATTGTATATATAATATCACGGCCAAAAGCTCAGTGCGCCTCCGGATGGCCGTAGCGGGGGAGCTCTCATAGGGATTGGGCTTCTCGGGGTTTGTTTACCGGCGTGGCTATGGGTTCCGGCCTTGTGTGTTCCAACGGTTTATAAGGGTAGGCCTATCTAATAAATGATGTCTTCGTGCGCGTCTATCGCATCATTTTAGACTCAACGATTTTGGTTGAGTGTGTGGGGATTTTTTCAGTCGCAATTGGTTTGCACATTTTTAAAAGTGGTGGGGACAAAATTCGAATTTTAAATAGTGGGGGGGACATGTCCCCCCCATCCCCCCAGTAATCGACACCTATGCCACCATCCTTCGCCACCACCAGCCAGCTCAAGCAGCCATCGCCTCAAGCAGCAGCGACCTGCAGCAGGAGTGTTTGCCGGCACCAGCCAGCTTAAGCCACCAGCAGCCACCTCCATCAGCATCCACCATCAGCAGCATCCACCATCAGCCGCATCCACCGCAGCCGCATACACCATCAGCCACAGCCGCCGCCACCAGCACCAGCAGCTACCATCTGCAGGAGAGTGAAAATAATCCGACAAGACTAATAGCCTGAAGGTCAATAAGTTTCCCCACACATGGACAAATTGCTGCCAAGTTGGGGAAGGGGTGGACAGAAGCTTACATTATGAAAAAACTACAGTCTGTGTAATAACATTTGAAAGCTCGTCATTATGGTATAATTAAACAAAAGCAACCTTATTTCTACTAGCTATAGCATCAGACACACAGTACTCCAACACCGTAGCTAACACCGTCAGCTTCAGCAGGTGAAACCCGTCGTTAATCAACCTTATTGATCCTAGTAATCCTACATCAATAACTAGCTAAATAAAAGTTGTCAGAGATTCACTACTTAACTTCTGGTGCAGTGATACCTTCACAGCTGGCGAAATCGAGCTGACTAACTAGCAGGCAATGACTGAAAATCGGTCGTCTACCAAGATAAAAACATATATAATTATGCTGGGCAGTGTGCACATAGAAATAAATATGCTTCATAAAGGCCCTCTGATATAATATAGAGAGTTGACATTTCAAAATAAGTAGCAATTTAATCAATTTACCCCCGGAGATACCTTCACAGATGGTGAAGTCAAGCTAACAAACTAGCAGGCAATCGGTTGTCTACAAAGATACAAATGTACACAATTATGCTGTGCAGAAACAAATAAATATCAGTATATGCTGTGGCAACTCGTCCCCAACCCCTCGGGCTGGAGGGCCCAGGGGAGTGGTGGTGGAGGGCGTGTACCGGCGGCAGCCAACAGAGGGAGCCAGAGGCCGGCACCCCCGACACACTAATGAGGGGGATGGGAAACACCTGGGGCGGGGAGTGAAACACACTGTTAACCTGCGCTTTCCTGGTTCCCAAAGCAGAGTTGGTGCGAGACGCTGGGAGTGTAACCAGACCCACGAACGAGCGAAGGGAGGAGAACCGCGCCGCACTCGGACCGAGCGGACCCGCCAGAGAAAGCCCTACCCTTGATTTACTGTTTCCTAGCTCACGGAGCTAGAGTATGATTTTCATTGCCCTCCGGGGAGATCGCTGTTCAGAGGAATAAACGCCCACCGGGCTTTGAACCAGCCGCCCAGTGTGGTGATTCCTTGCCTCACCCAGACATTCTCGGGCCCGGGTTGCCACAATGCATCATAAAGGGTCTCGGATACAATATAGACAGTTGACAATTCAAAAGAGGTAGCTACTTACCTCAGAAGTTACTCGACGGCCAGCAATGGAAATACCAGCATTCCTCATCCTCCTCATCGTCATCCGCTTATCCGGGGTCGGGTCGCGGGGGGAGCAGCTCAAGCAGGGGGCCCCAGACTTCCCTTTCCCGGGCCACATTGACCAGCTCTGACGGGGGGATCCCGAGGCGTTCCCAGGCCAGTGTTGAGATATAATCTCTCCACCTAGTCCTGGGTCTTCCCCGAGGTCTCCTCCCCACTGGACGTGCCTGAAACACCTCCCAAGGAAGGCGCCCAGTGGGCATCCTTACCAGATGCCCGAACCACCTCAGCTGACTCCTTTCTAAGTAAAGGAGCAGCGGCTCTAATCTGAGTTCCTCACGGATGGCTGAGCTTCTCACCCTATCCCTAAGGGAGACGCCAGCCACCCTTCTGAGAAAACTCATCTCGGCCGCTTGTACCCGCAATCTCGTCCTTTCGGTCATCACCCAGAAATACCAGCATTAAGTTAGTTTAATATTCAACATTCATTTAACATTCAAAATACAAACCTATTATGCACTTCAACCATTTGAGTGAATGATGTCAAACCAACTGTGCAACATACAGATTCATGTCCCCCATGTGCCACAAGGCTTATTTTTCAAATATATATTTTCATCGATTTCTTTACATTCATTTTTTTTTTTACTTATTATGCTCCTTGACCTTTTGACCTCAAGATGTCAAAACAACTGTTTAATACAGAATATAAAAAAAAAACATGTGCCACAAGGCTTATTTCTCAAATATATATTTTCGGCAATTTTTCACAATTAAAATAAAATAAATGAATGAAGTTATTATACTCCTTGACCTTTTGACCTTAAGTTGTCAAACCAACTGTATAACACAGATAATAATAACCCCCATGTGCCACAAGGCTTATTTTTCAAATATAGAATTTCAGCAGGGTTGGGTGATGACCGAAAGGTCGAGATCGCGGGTACAAGCGGCCGAGATGAGTTTTCTCAGAAGGGTGTCTGGCGTCTCCCTTAGGGATAGGGTGAGAAGCTCAGCCATCCGTGAGGAATTCGGATTAGAGCAGCTGCTCCTTTACTTAGAAAGGAGTCAGCTGAGGTGGTTCGGGCATCTGGCAAGGATGCCCACTGGGCGCCTCCCTTGGGAGGTGTTTCAGGCACGTCCAGTGGGGATGAGACCTCGGGGAAGACCCAGGACTAGGTGGAGAGATTATATCTCAACACTGGCCTGGGAACCCCTCGGGATCCCCCCGTCAGAGCTGGTCAATGTGGCCCGGGAAAGGGAAGTCTGGGGCCCCCTGCTTGAGCTGCTCCCCCCGCGACCCGAACCCGGATAAGCGGATGAGGATGAGGATGAGGAGAATTTCAGCAATTTTTTACAATTAATATAAAATAAATAAATAAACGTATTATGCTCCTTGACCTTTTGTCCTCAAGATATCAAACCAACTGTATAACACAGAAAATAATAACCCCCATGTGCCACAAGGCTTATTTTTCAAATATATAATCTCAGCAATTTTTTACAATTAATATAAAATAAATAAATTCATTATGCTCCTTGAACTTTTGACCTCAAGATATCAAACCAACTGTATAACACAGATAATAATAATAACCCCCTATGCCAAAAGGCTTATTTTTCAAATATATCATTTTGGCAATTTTTCACAAATAAAATTAACAAATAAACGTATTATGCTCCTTGACCTTTTGACCTCAAGATATCAAACCAACTGTATAACACAGATAATAATAACCCCCATGTGCCACAAGGCCTTTATTTTCAAATATATGTTTTTGGAAACATTTGTTGAGTTACTAAAATCTTTAATTCAGTCATAAGATTATTTGTTGTCCAGCATTTTCTTATTTTTTTATCCACCCTCTGCACGTGGCTTTAAAAGTATCCTTTTCTATTGGGGCTAATTGTCCTGAGTTCCGATAAATGGCTAAGAAATCAGACATTTCTTTCTCTTAATTTATTTTTATTTTCAAAATCACACCAAAATGTAACATTGACGATCTCTATCGTAACTCTATATTTTGTTTTCGTTCCGTCTTCTTATTGTCCTTTTGTCCTGGTGCCTATAGATAGAAAAATTTGATTTATTTTTGAAATTACTCCATTTAAATTATTAAAAAGTTTGTATTGACTCAAAATATTTTTATTGAACACAATAATGCAGTCACAGATTTTATTTTCATTATTTCGCATACCATTTCCAATGTGTCTTAACATAAGACACATTGCCATGGCAAGTCAGTGTCTGGGGAGTTACTTTTACTGAGGGTAATGCAGATATCGTGAAACCACCGCTTGCATGTCTCACATTGGGTCTAGAAAATAAAACAATTGAACATCAGTTACGTTTATTGAGTTTTTTTGAAGGCATGTATGTATGTTTGGTCAAATAATTTCTGCCTTAGGGGTACAAAATAACTTGGGAGACAATCTGATAATGTTTGCTTACGTGCCTTTGTACATGTTTGTGTGTGTGAGTGTGCGTACAATTAAACAAAGTGGCATGTTTGGGTATTTAAGTTGCACTATGCAATCCACATTGTTGCAGTCTGTGCAAACATCTAATATAATGTGTCTGATATAATGTGACCTGATGTTACACAAAAGACAACAGTATTAGTTACCGTGTCTCATTTTTCAAATGTTTAATTTCTCCATGACGAATAACAGCCATTCTAATGGTGGGTTGACGCCGACTAGGCTTGTTTCTCATTCGAATAATGTACCTTGCCTGACAGGTGGAGAATTTGCAAACAGCATGCAAAGTTAAATATGGTGCATTTATTTTCCTGCTGCCAGGAACACAGACATGCTGGTATGTAAAATGCAGGACACAGCTAGGGTTATTTCTTTGAAATTCGCTGTGAATTACATTTGTCCATGTTTTTTCAAGTTTGTTGACACCACTGTGAGGTGGGATGTTGCTCTGATTTTGTGTAAGTGAAATTGTGAATTTCTTGGCCATGGATGGCACCTTTCTAAACACTCCATCACTCATTATTATTATTTTTTCAGATACATGTCCTTTTACTTTTGCCTTTCTTCTGGCTCGGGATCACTAATAGAAATATCAGATCTGCCACTTTTAGGGGACACTGGACTGTGAGAGTCTTCTGACTCTAGCCCTTCTGCGATTTCCCTCCGACTTTCTTCCTAATCGTCATCTGTGTACTGCAACACAACAGCTTTTTCTTTTGCTGTGCCTCTTTTTAACACCATTCAAGACTTTTTTTTATCTTTTTCACCAGTGCAGAATCTGGATCCCAAATGGAAACATCAGATCTGCCACTTTTAGGGGACACTGGACTGTCGGAGTCTTCTGACTCTTGCCCTTCAGCGATTTCCCTCTGACCTTCTTCAGAATCGTCATCTCTGTACTGCAACCCAACAGCTTTTTTCTTGCTGTGCCTCTTTTTAACACCACTCAATCCTTCTTTTAGTGCAGACTCTTGATCTCTAATGGAAGCATCAGATCTGCCACTTTTTGGGGACACTGGACTGTCTGAATCTTCTGTGTCTTGCTCTTCCACCATTTCCCTCTGACTTTTGGCAGAATCTTGATCTGTGGGTAACTCTGGACCTTTTGAAATACATGACGGTGCCTTGACCTTTCCCCTAATATCTCGCCGATTGTATGTCCGTAGACAGTGGAGCCATTTCTTGTTTTTCTCCTTTTAATTTCCAAGAATCTTTTAGGACAATTTTGACCACACATCTGAACAGAATGACTGGTCTTGATCTAAAATATCCAATGAAAGGAAATGCTCCACAATCAATTCCTCTCCTCCAGCTATTGACCGGAGATCATCTCTGGAGGATCCCTTGCCTTTCCGTTTTTTGGGCATGTCTGTACACCAAAATGGAATGAAAATGGAATAAAGTTACTATCATCAAGAGTGAAGTGCAACACTGACAAATTAACAAGTAAACTAATACTCATAATTTAGTACTTTTGCCAAAGTAAGTAATAATAATCATTATTATTTTGACAGTACTATCATTATAGTCAGGTTCACTATGTAATGTCGCCAGAATTTTGTGAAGAGTATCAAATCTATACATTTTTGGAAACTTTATTGTGTAAGCAATCAGAAAAATAATGTTTCAATTTTCCTTGATACCTATGTAGCCGCCATCTTGGATTTTATAAAATGGCTGCCGTGAATAGGGTTTTTGTCAATATCTCAGCTTCTAAATAACATAGAGCTTTTATTTTGAGAGCTAAACTACCATTTTCAGGGCCAAGGAATCCAATGGTTAAAAAATAAATAATCTAGATTAAACCTAAAACTTAATTGACGAAAATTTGTAGTTTTATTGAATGTTTTACAAGTGATCAATCATGAATGTTCCACTAAGTTAATGTCCATTAAGAGCAAAGGCAATCAAGGAGTCTTTACATATCATCACTATCATCGTCATCATCAGTTTCATACTTATTATGTGTGTCCTCATCCTTCTGACACACACTGCCGCACAGATCGGTGCAGGATTTGTTTTTTCTGCAGGAACATCCGGCCGAAGAACAGTCTCTTTTGCATTGACAGCTAACCATCTCAATGATGGCCTTTGACAGAAGGGCATCTGTCATGGATGGTTTCAGCTTGCTATCAGACTCCTTGTGGTAGCCATTCTGCAGGGGATCCATCTGAGAATCTTGCAGAGCAATGCTGGCCTGTCCCCACACTCTGGCTTGGATATGGACTCTCAGGACATGTTGTCTCAGAGGGTAGGAGGTAGCTTATCACTTTCTGCCATATGCTTGCAGAAGAGACGCCATCGTAGTTCGGAGATGGTCTTGATGTAGATGCCTTTGGGGGAGTAGGCTGCACAGACGAAGCTAGCCAGAGTGGCCAACATAGTTTTGGTCATTACTTCCTCTGTTGAAAGCATCTGCAATGAACTGATTACATCTTTATCTGCCTTTATGTAGACTTGCAGCCAGGTTGCTTTGCCTATACGTGAGAACCTTCCAGTGTTATCAGCGCCAGTGAACGCATGGAAGGCTGGCATAGATCATAGACCATCGATTTTTTTGGTTGTTGTGAAAACGTGCCTTCTGCGGAACTGAAACAGTGAATATGGAAGACTGCAGTGTTTTATATAAAGGAGACTAGTGTGTTGCTGCTGATCTGAAAGTGTATTCATATGATACAAGTGTGTATCATTTTGGCATCAGAGTGACGTTTTGACAAGGGATTGTTAGGTTTCGTTAGAAGAGTTTCAATTTGACATTGATGTGAATGGTATATTTCTCAGTGTTGCGTCTTATTTGCTTGTGTGTTGAGTTTTGACGCAATGAGCAAAGATTTGCAAAATGTGTTCAAGCAATTGAAAAAAACTGTAATGGACATTAACTTAGTGGAACGTTCATGATTGATCACTTGTAAAACATTCAATTAAAACTAGAAATTTCAGTCAATTAAGGTTTAGGTTGATTCTAGCTTATTTATTTTGTTACCGTTGGATTCATCGGCCCTGAAAATGGTAGTTTAGCTGTCAAAATAAAAGCTCTAGGTTATTTAGAAGCTGAGATATCGACGAAAACCTTTTTCACGGCAGCCATTTTGTAAAATCCAAGATGGCGGCCATATAGGACTTGAGGTATATGGAAACATTGGCTGAATCCGAATACTTAGTACATACTATTTCTGTTCAGTGTCTACTACTTGACCGTACTACTCTACACAGCTATGCGTAGAACGCCTCCGAACGCTTCCGAACACCGCCGAAACTGTTTGGAGATGACGTATCTCCCCTCAGATGCCTGCAAAATTACCTTGATAAGTTACCTGTTTTCCGTCTTGTCATTGTTGCTATTAAATTAAAAATGTCTCTTTTTACTTAACTATTACTTTACTTTTTTACTCTTTTTAATGTCTCTTTTTTTCGCCGCTTTCTACGACTTCTTTCTAATGCCGCGTTTTCACTGCAGGGTGGGGTAAGGTTCGGTTCGCCTTAATCCGGTAGGGAGGGGGCGGTATAGCCCAGCTCAGTTCCGAGGTTGCGTTTCCGGCGTCGACAGTACCCTTTATGGTAGGCCGGATATCGATCGCCGTGGCAGCTACGTAAACATCGTAAACAACGTCTTCCTCCCAAAGAATGCAGAGGAACGTCTCCACCTCCTTGTTCGCCCAAGCAAGCGTTTTACGCGACATGTTCATTGTAAAGAATAATACCTCGAGGCTATTGTTTGATTGTTTTTATCCCCACGTCGCCCGGAAGTGACGATTCTGTCGACCAATCAACGGAGAGGGTGTGTAGCTCGAATTGTCCGGCACCCTTTCAGGCGTCTCGTCTCGTTTTCAGTACCCCAACGCAGGAGTACTGAAAACGAGGGCAAACCGAGTATGGCTCAGTCCGGGTGACGATCACTTTTGGCGGTGGAAACGCAATCCGTACCGCACCTTTGCAACCGAACCGTACCGCACCCTGCAGAGGAAACGCAGCATAAGCCGCTGTTGGTGGTGTCGGGTCAGCCATCTTTTCTTCGTTTGTTACCAGACTCCGGTTGCATTGTGGGTGGGATAGCGTAGTGACCTACCGTTGTATACTGTGGCGGTAGTACGCATTCGGAAACGTTTTCAGTACTACACAATCCGTACTGAGCATTCGAAAAACAGTCTGCATTATAACAAAAACATAAATAAAACATAAGCAAATCAAAGTCAACACAACATCTATATCATCCAAACTATGCAAGTTAAGCATGAACATATGACTAATAACAGCTGAGTCTGGAATGTAACACACAGATCAGGGGTTTCATTTATAACCATTGCGTACACACAAAACGGGGCTGAAATTGGCGTACGTGACTTTCCACGCCAAGGTTGTGATCTATAAAAAAACAACTTGACGGGAAAATGTGCGCAGCCCTAAGCAAACTCTGACCCATGCGTACGCATGGTTTGGAGGAAAAGGAGAATTGGCGACACAGATGGTGTGGTGGTGAACTGAAGTCAGACAGAAGAATTGTAGAGTGAGAAGAACGATTATGTTTTATCATCGCCCTTCATAAATTTAATTTCAAACCGTATCATGCGTTAAATCTATGTAATCAGAATGATTTAAGTCAACTGCGTTATTTCTCAGTTATAACTCCAGAAACATCTCCGTAGAATAGAAATAAAAAAAAAATCTCTATATTTAATACCGTCACTCCATACTCTCCACTGACGGCGCGACTGCATGGAATAAAGCAACTGTCCAACATGTGTCAATAACATAATATTTTCATGTGACACTGTAAACACATAATCAAATGTAAATTAAATCCCAAGTGTGGAAAACCAAGCCACACTCCTCATCACAATCGTTGTCCGTTACTCTTGATGCTTTCACGACAAATCAGGCATTAAAAAGGGGTTATGTTCAAGAACATTTTACGTGGGTGACTACAAACTGATTATCCAAGGTGTTCTCTGTCAGTCTTATTACCGTAACCCTATAAATACAGAGGTGAGCGCCGTGGTAATGCTGCACCATATGGCACTTCTGGCGGACCATGCAAATGGCAGGATTCGGCGGGATAGGGTCTTTACGGACCATAACGATTTATTGGTACATAAAAATATGTACCTTTATGTCAGACCACTTCTTTTTTAATTCTGGGACTGTGCGCTCCGTGCTACTGACAGAGTTCACTGCTGCAGCCACTCACTCTGCTTTTTGTTGTTGGCGATCCCAATCCCGTGACCGCCGAACAAAACTACTTTTCGGGCCTCCATCTCACCCACAAGTGTCTCCACTTCAACCTCCGTGAAATGTCACTTTTTTGCTTTTCTCAGTACTTCTGCCATTGTTTCCGACAAGTCATAATACTTGCATCTGAGTCTGTTTTATATGCAGATTGCATTCATGAGGTAATTTGCATTGACCATTTATGGTTAAAAAGGGGCGTGTACAGGGTGGAACGTGAAGCTGATTCAGCTGCGCACACTTGTACGCACTCTGTGATTTATAAAGCAAAGATTGCGTACAGGGCGATTCAACCTCCTTAACAAGTGGGCCAAAAAGGAAAACCGCTGGTGGTTCATGGGCCACACATACAAAACTTATAATGTCAATTAATCGCTACAAATAAATCCTACTTAAAGTAGTGTTAACTTAATATATATAGTACTGCTAAATGGAATAAACTTGTAAGACGCATTCCTTTCTTTTTCACTTCTAATTGCATCATTATAAAAATGTTGACACATTTATAATAACAATTGTTGTTCTTACATATTTTGGACACATTTTTATGATTCAAAAATGTTGTTGGAATCATCACAAACTAGAACTACTGTGCGTATGAGACATTTTGAGCCTGTTATATTCAGTGAGAGAAATTGCACTGCCTTGATTTTGCTATTTCAGCATAGTTTGGTTGATACTAGGGATGGGCACGAGTAGTAAATTCCAATCTCGAGTAATCGAAGGAATTCCTCGAGGATCAATCGAGTACTCGTTTAATCAAATCTATTTTTAGAATGCAACGCATCTGCTGCAGGAATAGGTCTAATGATGAATGGCAATATTACCAACCAAACATGTAATGCTTATTCTCCATCAAAACAGTCAGAGTATTCATTATTTATTTTTGCAAACCTTCAAAACACATTTTCCTTACAAAAATAAATATGCGTCTCACAATTTAAATCACGTCGTACCAAGGCCGGTAACGGTTTAAAAAAAACGAAAACGAAACCAGTAGCCTAACGATTGCAAATAATTTAAAGCTGCAAATAAAATGGCAGCAAATGGACTATGGAAATACTCAGCGTTGTGATCTTCTCTACACGGCCGTACAGCTGCGTCTTGCGGCGGTGAAAATAGCCGACACACTTGGTTGCTGCGTGTCTGCTTTCCCGAACTCACCGTTGTGTTTCAGGAGCATATGTTGCTGCATAGTAGTTGTCAAGTTGTCTGTGTTTTTTGCTGTTTTGTACTTTTTCCCCAACTTGAAAGAGGAACTGACATCTATTGGAGGTTTTGGGAAACTGGATTCTACTCAAAATGTAATGACTTGAGTCCCAGGCAGTAGCTACGTTTTCACTTTTCTTTCCTTTTTATTTTCAGTTAAACAGTAGCTCGCTATTTTCTCTTGCCATTAACCTTTAGGTAAAAAACCTTTAAAGATAAACAGAAACATAGAAAACACACATGAATATCAGCAATACACACAACAATAAACCGACACCAACATGTACAAAATAATTGACTTTCTCAGATATAAACTCTTGTACAAAATATACTGGAATTTTAAACTTAAAAAGTACACAAACAACGCAGAAATTACATTTTTCAATTGTGGAACATTCAATAATAAAGAATTAAATGCATAAACCATCACTTATACAAAAATGGCTACTGCAGCCTCACCATCACCTTATTTCTAACAAGTGACAACTTAGTTTACAGTTCACGGTATAGGCAGACAACATTAGCATCCCCACTTGCAACGAATGCTGCGGCTAGATGCTATTAAGCACAAACAACGTTACCGGAGCAGCGGCAGACTTTGATGGAAAAGATCGGAAGTAGGCTACATTCTCTTACCGGCTGCCTCTCCAGATTTCAAAGATGTTCAGTATGTACAATACAAGAGTTTTTATTACACGCATTTGCTGTGGTTTTCTAACAGCTCTCTTGTTCTCTCTCGTGCCTCCTTGAAGCTCAATTAAAACACCTGCTGCTCGTGTCTGCGTCGCGTGTATGACGTAGCTTATTTTTGCGTTGGTTAGAACTTTGCGTCAACCATTAGTTGAGCTGGTGAGTCCTTCCGCTCCCAATTTAAAATTAAATCACTATTTTTTGTCCGTTAATTTCTTCTTTTTTTTCAGTGTATTTTCTTAAACCCCAAAGTAAAATTAAAACCACAGTTTGACTCGACACCTCCCACTCGATCTTTCCGGTAGACATACTGGGAAGGTCGCCACCTCTAAGTCAAACTCAATTTAAAAGAGATCTACCGTCAGTGAGTCACTTGTTCTTCAACAGGCAACAGAATGACCAGTCGCCGGACATCTCTGTGAAGGATAGTAGCTTGGACCTTCAAGTTTGGCCCATCAGTTTTTGGTTTCTTCACGCTTCCAGGTCTAATCACAGGAACACTGTAGCTTGGGAAGACCCTGACATTCACATCCCTCACAATGCCTTTGCCGTCTGGATTTGTGCTGATGACTCTGCCAAGCTTGAACTGTCCCCTCATTGCGTTTTGGTCACACAGCCAGACGATGTCCCCAACAGCGACATTTCTCTCTGTGATGTGCCACTTGCTTCTCACGAAAAGGTTGGGCCCAGCCAGCTGACTCCAGCTCTTCCAGAACTTGGTCACTTCAGATTGCATCGCTCTGAGCCTTTTGTAAGGGTAGCTAGTAAAGTCAAAGGTCTTGACGTCTCCACTTTGAGAAGCTCGTCCAAGCAAAAGGGAATTTGGTGTTACATAATGAATACAGTCTTCCCGGCTCTGCATCCTTGCATCAATTGGACGCTCATTCGCAAGGTTGGCTGCCAAGTACAGGGCTGTGTGAGACTCACTGTAACTCAATCCAGACTCCTTCCCAAGACTCTGGAGCGCCTTCTTTACGATGCGCACAGCGGCTTCTGCAGCACCATTTCTGTGTGGGGAATCAGCAGGATGGATTTTCCACTCCCACACGGTTCTATTCCTTGCAGCAGTCTCCTCCAAGGCAGCTTTATTCTGGCTATCCAAGAATCTGTACAGTTCTTCCAGGGCCGGCTTTGCACCTATGAAGTTGGTACCCGGGTCTGACCAGATCTTTCTTGGATGCCCCCGGATTGCTGTGAACCTTTGGTAGGCCATCAGGAACGCCTCAGTGGACACAGAGTTTGCCAGTTCAGTGTGGATGGCTCTGCTTGCCATGCAGCAGAAGACCACACCCCACACCTTCAGAGTCACTCTTCTCTTGACATCATCATTCACCTGGAAGGGTCCAAAAAGGTCCACAGAGGTGTACTCAAAAGGTGCTGCAGGTTCAGTCCTCTCAGGCGGCAAATCACCCATCACTTATTTGCACTTACTTGCTTTTGCCTTCCTGCAGACCAGGCAGCCGTCAACGACCTTTTGGGCTATTCTCCTTCCTCTTACAACCCAGGCCTTCCTTCTCATCTTGAGCAGGGTCCCAGCCACTCCGTCATGACCCTCACCATGAGACTCTCGAGCTAGCAATGTAGACACCCATGAGTCACAAGGTAAGAGGGGGATGGCGACACTGTCTTCTTTGAAGCCCTGCACTCTTCCACCACAGACAAAGAGCCCAGAGTCCTCTTTATAGACCACAAGCCTGTCTGTTGTAGTGCTTGGGAAATTTGCGCCCTCTTGTGCAGCAAGGAAAAGGTCTCGCAGCACATCTTTCCTTTCTTGGACAGAGACGACTCCGGTTAAATGGACTGCCTCCCACTTTGGTCTATTCGGGATCCGGTTTGGTCCAAGGAACCTTCTAGCTGCCCTCCAGATCCAAGCAATGGTCTAAACAAGTCTGGTAAGGCTGCTGAACCGTTTGATGTCCACAAGGCTTTGGATTGCTGACCCTGCGGGTGGTCTCTGTTGATTTACTTGGACATGGTCCCCTTTCCGTCCTGGTCCCATTGCCTGGGCCCTCGTCAGAGCAGCGACAAAGGCTTTCTTTTGCAGTTTGTTGATGCTCTCTCTGGCAGCAGTAGCAATTTCTTTTGCAGATTTGATCGGCCACTCACACACAGGAAGGCTCAGGAACTCTGGACCATTCTGCCACTCTGAGTCTTCATCAAGTTGTTTGGGGCCGCTTCCTCTCGTGATTAGGTCTGCAATGTTCTGCGGACCAGGGATCCACCACCAGTCCTGGACTTGTGAGTTGCTTTGGATTTCTCCTATCCGATTTGCAAAGAAAGTTTGATAGCCATAGCTCTCTCTTTGGATTGCGCCAAGAACGGTCTGGCTGTCGACAAGATGGAACCACTTCTCAACTTTGATTTGGCTGTGCTTTTCAAAGTACCTCTTCAGGCGGGACGCAAACACTGCTCCACATACCTCTGATTTCACAACATCGCCCTTCTGATCCAAAGGGGTTAGTTTGGCTTTAGACTCCACCAGCTTGATGATGGGGCCTTGATCAGAGCTCCACCTCAGATACATCACTGCTCCGTAGGCATGCTCGCTCCCATCTGAGAATGTAACTGCCCACGGCTTACCGGTATGGCATGAAGGAGTTAGAGCCCTGGTGAATTTGACCTTGCCGAGCTGGACATATTGTTCAAAAAGCTCAATTGCATCTTCCCTGAGGCCCTCTGAGAGGAGAAGGGTCCAGCTGCAGGCTTGGGCGTTCCCGTCATGACACAAAAACGCCCATCGGGCATTCCTGTCATGACACAAAAACGCCCATCAGGCGTTCCTGTAGCGTTTCAATCAATCAAGAAGAGGTGAGTGAGTTTCGCAAGGCATGCTGGGTATGCTACCCTTCCTTTTTTGGCGGTTTTACCTCGTAGTAACTTTCCAGAAAAACGAAAGGGTTATGATGAGAGATTATGTCAGTAAGTATGATATTGTTTAAAGTATTGTCATTTAAATCACTGATTTAGCTGTGGTATCGTTGTATCCGAATTCGAATCCGATATAAATACTCGTGACAAGCATGGTTCGGTAGCAGCGAATGCTATGCTATCGTCCATAAACGTTGCATATACTATTCAGAAATCAGCAACGTTTAAGACGTTTGTAGGTAGAGGGTAAAGTTTGCAGCAAAGGCTTTGCCGATTATTTTACTGTGAGGTTAACATTACCAAAGTACATTGTTAAGTTGGATGTTAAGGTGTCAGCTGGCATGGTAAGAGGCATGAAATCGCGGCCACTCTGCTTCGTTGTGGTGACACACGCATCGGATTAAACTGTGCATGTAAACGTACTAGTACGTCTAAACTAACAACCCAGTCGCCAAGAAAAAACGTCGACGGTGTACGTTTCCATGAACACTGGAGACGTACTATTACAACGTAAAAACAGCGTGTTATACCTACAGTATCCACGCGTGCCGCTGTGGAGGCGGGTTTCGGGGTTTGGGTTTCACGGCTTTCGCGGCAAATTGTGGACACGATTGTTTAGGGGGGGGGGGAGGTAGACTGTTGTTGACCGGGGAGGGGGGGGGGGGGGGAGAGACACGTTTGTTGAGGGGGGGGGAGACACGTTTGTAGGGGGGGGGGGGGCACGCTCGACAACGAAAGTTGTTTTTTATTTAAAGCTCGACAACGAGAGTTGGTTTTTATTGAACGAGACTTCAACACGGAACAGCTGCACGAAACGATGGTCACGTCACTCTCGGTGACGGTGTCGACAACAATGAACACACGAACAATGTTAATAGAACAACACACAACCACATAACATCCCGAACCCATCAACCCCACTTAATCCTAACAACAAAACAAGTTAACAAAAGCCCCATTTGTCAACTGACAACCCCAATTCCCAGAATCCCCCGCGGCTCCGGAACACGGCGTAGCTTATATTAATCTTTATTATCCGAATGGGAAATGCAATATTTTAGGACAGATACACCATTAAACGCGTTTCTAATGACATTTCTAGCGAGAAATGTACATTTTCCTTACATAATCTTCAGTCAGTGAATGTGTATGATCTTTATTAATCTTTATTATCTGAATGGGAAATGCAATATTTTAGGACCGATTCACCGTTAAACGTGTTTCTAATAACATTTCTAGCGAGAAATATACTTTTTACTTGCATAATCTTCAGTCAGTGATTGTGTCTGATCTTTAGTTTTATAGTTATTAGGATTTGATCGGATCGCTCGCATGTTTCAACGTCAGGTTGTCAGGCTGCTTTCGCTAAACTAGCAGCTCACGTGCTTCCTTCCTGCGTTTGTGTTATTAAACTGTTACTTTATGTAACTTTTAATGATATCATCTTGTTAGAAACACGTATATCTGAGGCAACCCAGTCGCCAAAAGCATTCGTTGACAGTGTACGTTTCGTGAACACTGGATTACGTCGCATTTCAACATAAAATAGCGTGTTATACACGCACACACGCACGCACACACACACACACACACACACACACACACGCATGCACGCGCACGCACAGACACACACAGACACACAGACACACACACACACACACACACACACACACACACACACACACACACACACACACACACACACACACACACACACCAACCCTGTCTCGTCAAAATTACGTTCCCAGAGAACTATTCGGCATTCTCAATTACGTTTGTCATAAAACGTATTTTGTCCGCGATTACGTTTTATTGAACGTATTGCAAATACGTTCGTCCTCAGCCTATTTTTTGCCATTTATTAACCTCTAGGATTATGTTTGGTTGAAACGTATCCCAGATAGGTTAAATGTCAACGTATAGCACATTATTGTCATTAAGGCATATCTCCCTTTCAGGGAACGTTTCATTTAACGTATTTTGTCTGAAAAACGTATCTTGGCTGTGGATACGTGTTATTGAACATATCGCAAATACGTTCGTTGTCAATCTATTTTTTGCCATTCATTTACCTCTAGGATTATGTTTGGTTGAAACGCATTCCAAATATGTTAAATGTCAACGTATAGCACATTATTGTCATTAAGGCATATTTCCCTTTCGGGAAACGTTTAATTTAACGTTATTTTGTCCCTGATTACGTCTTATTGAACATATTGCAAATAGGTTCGTTCTCAACATTTTTGTTGTTATTTATTTAAACTACCTCTTGGATTACAGGCTACATTTAATTGAAACGTATCCTTAATAGGCTACGTTAAATTTCGATAACACATTATTGTCAGCATATAGGCATAGGTCTACCTCTCGGGGAAGCGTACGTTTGATTGTAGCCTAATGTTAATAGTCCAACGTTATATCAACATGTCACAAGAGGAGAAATTAGCTGCTGACGGGGTAACTGTAGGAGCGGGGGTTGCTTTGTTGATTTCTTTATCTAGGGCTATAGCTGTGGTCAAAGCGGGAAGTGTACGTTGTCTGGGCGGCTGCCTGAACTGAGCTGCAGGAAATTATGTTCACACGTTTCTTCATTCATTCATGAAGGCTATACCGGTGAACGGTGACGTCAGACTCACGCCCACCTACAAACCAATCAATGTCCAGTATCAGCCTGTCCTCTCGGAAAATACGACCACGTTGGTTTGTTCCGCCACAGATTACGACCCATTGGAATTTATCCAAAACGAGCGAACGAGGCCCTCTACATGTGCGGGCAACCCTTTCTCATCAAAATTACGTTCCCAGAGAACTATTCGGCATTCTCAATTACGTTTGTCTAAAAAACGTATTTTGTCCGTGATTACGTTTTATTGAACATATTGTAATGACCTCGCAGGTGACATAACGATGTCGAGTCATTAGTAATTGAAGGAACTTTTAATGGACCAAAACCAGGTCACTGAAACCCGTAACCAACGGCAGAAATCCCACCCAAAACAAACCCCGGTTACCCCGGCAACCCCCAACACGGTCTCACTCACGTGCAGGCCCCCACCTTCGTGTTCTTCCAAGGCCCTCCCCCAGCTGACCTAATGATTCGCCCTCACACTGATTGACAAGAAGAACATTACAATACATGCACACACAGAACAACTGGCATAACGGACAACGAAATACAATGCAACACATAACACAAAAACAATTTAATTGTCCCAGGGTCGCTACAATATCGTAAATACGAATTCGTTCTCAGCCTATTTTTGCCATTTATTTACCGTGTTACTATGGCAGAATAAAGAATAAATTCATGCATTATCATTCAATTTGAACATGTGTTTTTACAGTATAGAGTGGTGGAGAGGGATGACGTATCGACAATAATGAACACACGAACAATGTTAATAGAACAACACGCAACCACATAACATCCCGAACCCATTAACCCCACTTAATCCTAACAACAAAACAAGTTAACAAAAGCCCCATTTGTCAACTGAGAACCCCAATTCCCAGAATCCCCCGCGGCTCCGGAACACGGCGTAGCTCATATTAATCTTTATTATCTGAATGGGAAATGCAATATTTTAGGACAGATACACCATTAAACGCGTTTCTAATGACATTTCTAGCGAGAAATGTACATTTTCCTTACATAATCTTCAGTCAGTGAATGTGTATGATCTTTATTAATCTTTATTATCTGAATGGGAAATGCAATATTTTAGGACCGATTCACCGTTAAACGTGTTTCTAATAACATTTCTAGCGAGAAATATACTTTTTACTTGCATAATCTTCAGTCAGTGATTGTGTCTGATCTTTAGTTTTATAGTTATTAGGATTTGATCGGCTCGCTTGCATGTTTCAACGACGTCAGGTTGCTTTCGCTAAACTAGCAGCTCACGTGCTTCCTGCGTTTGTGTTATTAAACTGTTACTTTATGTAACTTTTAATGATATCATCTTGTTAGAAACACGTATATCTGCCCAGTCGCCAAAAGCATACCTACGTTGACAGTGTACGTTTCGTGAACACTGGATTACGTCGCATTTCAACATAAAATAGCGTGTTTTACACACACACACACGCACGCACACGCACAGACACACACACACACACACACGCACACACAAGCACACACACGCACGCACAGACACACAGACACACACACACACACACGCACACACGCACACGGTGCATTTCGCTGCTAAAACAACAACAAAAAAATATTCCCTCAAATAGTATTACTTTCAAAACGTTGGCCAAAATGGCCAATAATATCATTTTTTATTTGGGATGCTTCTAGGACATTTTGGGTGGATTTTGAACGGTATGTGGGGGGCACGTTTTTTGCAGGACCTGGCAACCCTGCGCTGTTGCCCGAGATCTGGATCCACCCCGGCGTGGTGCCGTCTCCTTTTGACCTTTTGACCCCAGACTTCTGGGGGAATAGCTGAATCAATTCATTAGTCAATCAGAAGCATGTAAATATCTTCACGGTGGTGTAAGAGGACGAACAAGGTGTCCTTCAACATCTACGCTTCCAGGCGATTGCAACGGTGCCACACATGAGCATATTCGAACATGTTTAATGGTAGTAATTAGCTGTCGAAATTGGAGGCCTTAATCAATACTGAGCAGCTATTGATTTGCTTCCCGATAAAGATTAGTCACAAATGACATGTTATTTAGCATCTACACGTTGAGCTGAGTCCAATGACACCAAGAACGACACTCTAGCTAATGGTAACATGTATTTTACATGGTACACCTAGGTCTAGGACATGATCTCGGTGTAGCAAGAGGCCGAGCTTGATCTCATTGGACTCAGCTTAACGTGTAGATGCTAATTAACATGTAATTTGTCAAAAATCTCCATCGGGAAGCAAATCTATAGCTGGTCATTATTGATAAAGGCCTCCAAAATCGACAGCTAATTACTACCCCGAAACATATTCAAATATGATCATGTGTGGCACTGTTGCAATCGTCTCGAAACGTAGATGTCAAAGGACACCTTGTTTGCTCTGTTGCACCACCGGGAAGATATTTTCATACTTCTAATGGATTGATTCATATTTGAAGGTTCTCGGAGTGAGACTTTAAGTGGCTGCAGCAGAAGTGTTGAGACGAAAGATGATATCAAGAGATTTATAGAATATTCCCATTCACATTATGATTCTTCGTCGTAACATCCGACCAAACATCCTTTACATTCACAGAGCGAAGATTATGAAAGTCCAGGCTCAGCAAGTGCTCCATCTCGTTGCACCTGCACCCAGCGGCTCGCTTGCAAGATTTTGGCCTGAAGTTCTTCCCAGACCTACACCCATAGCCATCCAACATGCATATCTGAGAATCAGGCCTCTCTTTAATAATGAAAAAAAGTTATGAGAGAAACACACATTAACTTTTTGTTATCTCATAAGCGGCGTGGTGCCGGCTCCTTTTGACCTTTTGACCCCCGACTTCAAAAACGTGGCCACAGGCCAGCTGTGTCTACACACCTTTAGCCACAAATGTACACCTCCATCCCACAAAAAATGGGGACTAGAAACTAACCTCTGTCTTACGTACATTTACTGTACTGTTGGAGGTCACGCCCCTTTGCCGACCTTTTCGAGATAGCTAGGGATGCTAAAATGTTTACACACATTTCCCGGGGCCCCGTGTACGACATATCCGAGATTTGGAGTTCTAGCCCTTAGAGAAAAAAAGTTTTCCCAAATGGAGTGTCATTTGGACAAAGCCCCTCAGAAGTGTAGCCTGCAAGACCTAATGGTTCAGAATGTGGTGGAAAAACAGTTTTTGAGATAGGAAGGTCCTACCGCCCTGAAATTTTAATACCTTATTCTAGGGCCTAACTGGGACCTCCGCACCGAAACTTGGCCCGGTCGGACCCCGAGGGCAGGAAGGGGGGGCCTGCCCTCGGGGTCTGACCGGGCCAAGTTTCGGGCAGGAAGGGCCCCCCCTTCCTGCCCTCGGGGTCCGACCGGGCCAAATTTCGGAGCCGAGGTCCAAGTTAGGCCCTAGAATAAGGCATTAAAATTTCAGGGCGGTAGGACCTTCCTATCTCAAAAACTGTTTTTCCACCACATTCTGAACCATTAGGTCTTGCAGGCTACACTTCTGAGGGGCTTTGTCCAAATGACACTCCATTTTTTCTCTAAGGGCTAGAACTCCAAATCTCGGATATGTCGTTCACGGGGCCCCGGGAAATGTGTGTAAACATTTTAGCATCCCTAGCTATCTCGAAAAGGCTGGAAAAGGGGCGTGACCTCCAACAGTACAGTCAATGTACATAAGACAGAGGTTAGTTTCTAGGCCCCATTTTTTGCGGGATGGAGGTGTACATTTGTGGCTTAATGTGTGTAGACAGCGCTGACCTGTGGCCACCTCTTTGAAGTCTGGGGTCAAAAGGTCAAAAGGAGCCGGCACCACGCCGCTTATGAGATAACAAAAAGTGAATCTGTATTTCTCTCATTACATTTTGTCATTATTGAAGAGAGGCCTGATTCTCAGATATGCATATTGGACTGTTAGGGTATAGGTCTGGGAAGAACTTCAGGCCAAAATCTTGCAAGCGAGCCGCTGGGTGCAGGTGCAACGAGATGGAGCACTTGCTGAGCCTGGACTTTCATAATCTTCGCTCTGTGAATGTAAAGGATGTTTGGTCGGATGTTACGACGAAGAATCATAATGTGAATGGGAATATTCTATAAATCTCTTGATATCATCTTTCGTCTCAACACTTCTGCTGCAGCCACTTAAAGTCTCACTCCGAGAACCTTCAAATATGAATCAATCCATTAGAAGTATGAAAATATCTTCCCGGTGGTGCAACAGAGCAAACAAGGTGTCCTTTGACATCTACGTTTCGAGACGATTGCAACAGTGCCACACATGATCATATTTGAATATGTTTCGGGGTAGTAATTAGCTGTCGATTTTGGAGGCCTTTATCAATAATGACCAGCTATAGATTTGCTTCCCGATGGAGATTTTTGACAAATTACATGTTAATTAGCATCTACACGTTAAGCTGAGTCCAATGAGATCAAGCTCGGCCTCTTGCTACACCGAGATCATGTCCTAGACCTAGGTGTACCATGTAAAATACATGTTACCATTAGCTAGAGTGTCGTTCTTGGTGTCATTGGACTCAGCTCAACGTGTAGATGCTAAATAACATGTCATTTGTGACTAATCTTTATCGGGAAGCAAATCAATAGCTGCTCAGTATTGATTAAGGCCTCCAATTTCGACAGCTAATTACTACCATTAAACATGTTCGAATATGCTCATGTGTGGCACCGTTGCAATCGCCTGGAAGCGTAGATGTTGAAGGACACCTTGTTCGTCCTCTTACACCACCGTGAAGATATTTACATGCTTCTGATTGACTAATGAATTGATTCAGCTATTCCCCCAGAAGTCTGGGGTCAAAAGGTCAAAAGGAGACGGCACCACGCCGGGGTGGATCCAGATCTCGGGCAACAGCGCAGGGTTGCCAGGTCCTGCAAAAAACGTGCCCCCCACATACCGTTCAAAATCCACCCAAAATGTCCTAGAAGCATCCCAAATAAAAAATGATATTATTGGCCATTTTGGCCAACGTTTTGAAAGTAATACTATTTGAGGGAATATTTTTTTGTTGTTGTTTTAGCAGCGAAATGCACCGTGTGCGTGTGTGCGTGTGTGTGTGTGTCTGTGTGTCTGTGCGTGCGTGTGTGTGCTTGTGTGTGCGTGTGTGTGTGTGTGTGTGTCTGTGCGTGTGCGTGCGTGTGTGTGTGTGTATAACACGCTATTTTATGTTGAAATGCGACGTAATCCAGTGTTCACGAAACGTACACTGTCAACGTAGGTATGCTTTTGGCGACTGGGCAGATATACGTGTTTCTAACAAGATGATATCATTAAAAGTTACATAAAGTAACAGTTTAATAACACAAACGCAGGAAGCACGTGAGCTGCTAGTTTAGCGAAAGCAACCTGACGTCGTTGAAACATGCGAGCGAGCCGATCAAATCCTAATAACTATAAAACTAAAGATCAGACACAATCACTGACTGAAGATTATGCAAGTAAAAAGTATATTTCTCGCTAGAAATGTTATTAGAAACACGTTTAACGGTGAATCGGTCCTAAAATATTGCATTTCCCATTCAGATAATAAAGATTAATAAAGATCATACACATTCACTGACTGAAGATTATGTAAGGAAAATGTACATTTCTCGCTAGAAATGTCATTAGAAACGCGTTTAATGGTGTATCTGTCCTAAAATATTGCATTTCCCATTCAGATAATAAAGATTAATATGAGCTACGCCGTGTTCCGGAGCCGCGGGGGATTCTGGGAATTGGGGTTCTCAGTTGACAAATGGGGCTTTTGTTAACTTGTTTTGTTGTTAGGATTAAGTGGGGTTAATGGGTTCGGGATGTTATGTGGTTGCGTGTTGTTCTATTAACATTGTTCGTGTGTTCATTATTGTCGATACGTCATCCCTCTCCACCACTCTATACTGTAAAAACACATGTTCAAATTGAATGATAATGCATGAATTTATTCTTTATTCTGCCATAGTAACACGGTAAATAAATGGCAAAAATAGGCTGAGAACGAATTCGTATTTACGATATTGTAGCGACCCTGGGACAATTAAATTGTTTTTGTGTTATGTGTTGCATTGTATTTCGTTGTCCGTTATGCCAGTTGTTCTGTGTGTGCATGTATTGTAATGTTCTTCTTGTCAATCAGTGTGAGGGCGAATCATTAGGTCAGCTGGGGGAGGGCCTTGGAAGAACACGAAGGTGGGGGCCTGCACGTGAGTGAGACCGTGTTGGGGGTTGCCGGGGTAACCGGGGTTTGTTTTGGGTGGGATTTCTGCCGTTGGTTACGGGTTTCAGTGACCTGGTTTTGGTCCATTAAAAGTTCCTTCAATTACTAATGACTCGACATCGTTATGTCACCTGCGAGGTCATTACAATATGTTCAATAAAACGTAATCACGGACAAAATACGTTTTTTAGACAAACGTAATTGAGAATGCCGAATAGTTCTCTGGGAACGTAATTTTGATGAGAAAGGGTTGCCCGCACATGTAGAGGGCCTCGTTCGCTCGTTTTGGATAAATTCCAATGGGTCGTAATCTGTGGCGGAACAAACCAACGTGGTCGTATTTTCCGAGAGGACAGGCTGATACTGGACATTGATTGGTTTGTAGGTGGGCGTGAGTCTGACGTCACCGTTCACCGGTATAGCCTTCATGAATGAATGAAGAAACGTGTGAACATAATTTCCTGCAGCTCAGTTCAGGCAGCCGCCCAGACAACGTACACTTCCCGCTTTGACCACAGCTATAGCCCTAGATAAAGAAATCAACAAAGCAACCCCCGCTCCTACAGTTACCCCGTCAGCAGCTAATTTCTCCTCTTGTGACATGTTGATATAACGTTGGACTATTAACATTACAATCAAACGTACGCTTCCCCGAGAGGTAGACCTATGCCTATATGCTGACAATAATGTGTTATCGAAATTTAACGTAGCCTATTAAGGATACGTTTCAATTAAATGTAGCCTGTAATCCAAGAGGTAGTTTAAATAAATAACAACAAAAATGTTGAGAACGAACCTATTTGCAATATGTTCAATAAGACGTAATCAGGGACAAAATAACGTTAAATTAAACGTTTCCCGAAAGGGAAATATGCCTTAATGACAATAATGTGCTATACGTTGACATTTAACATATTTGGAATGCGTTTCAACCAAACATAATCCTAGAGGTAAATGAATGGCAAAAAATAGATTGACAACGAACGTATTTGCGATATGTTCAATAACACGTATCCACAGCCAAGATACGTTTTTCAGACAAAATACGTTAAATGAAACGTTCCCTGAAAGGGAGATATGCCTTAATGACAATAATGTGCTATACGTTGACATTTAACCTATCTGGGATACGTTTCAACCAAACATAATCCTAGAGGTTAATAAATGGCAAAAAATAGGCTGAGGACGAACGTATTTGCAATACGTTCAATAAAACGTAATCGCGGACAAAATACGTTTTATGACAAACGTAATTGAGAATGCCGAATAGTTCTCTGGGAACGTAATTTTGACGAGACAGGGTTGGTGTGTGTGTGTGTGTGTGTGTGTGTGTGTGTGTGTGTGTGTGTGTGTGTGTGTGTGTGTGTCTGTGTCTGTGTGTCTGTGTGTGTCTGTGCGTGCGCGTGCATGTGTGTGCGCGCGCGTGTGTGTGTGTGTGTGTGTGTGCGTGCGTGTGTGCGTGTATAACACGCTATTTTATGTTGAAATGCGACGTAATCCAGTGTTCACGAAACGTACACTGTCAACGAATGCTTTTGGCGACTGGGTTGCCTCTCAGATATACGTGTTTCTAACAAGATGATATCATTAAAAGTTACATAAAGTAACAGTTTAATAACACAAACGCAGGAAGGAAGCACGTGAGCTGCTAGTTTAGCGAAAGCAGCCTGACAACCTGACGTTGAAACATGCGAGCGATCCGATCAAATCCTAATAACTATAAAACTAAAGATCAGACACAATCACTGACTGAAGATTATGCAAGTAAAAAGTATATTTCTCGCTAGAAATGTTATTAGAAACACGTTTAACGGTGAATCGGTCCTAAAATATTGCATTTCCCATTCAGATAATAAAGATTAATAAAGATCATACACATTCACTGACTGAAGATTATGTAAGGAAAATGTACATTTCTCGCTAGAAATGTCATTAGAAACGCGTTTAATGGTGTATCTGTCCTAAAATATTGCATTTCCCATTCGGATAATAAAGATTAATATAAGCTACGCCGTGTTCCGGAGCCGCGGGGGATTCTGGGAATTGGGGTTGTCAGTTGACAAATGGGGCTTTTGTTAACTTGTTTTGTTGTTAGGATTAAGTGGGGTTGATGGGTTCGGGATGTTATGTGGTTGTGTGTTGTTCTATTAACATTGTTCGTGTGTTCATTGTTGTCGACACGGTCACCGAGAGTGACGTGACCATCGTTTCGTGCAGCTGTTCCGTGTTGAAGTCTCGTTCAATAAAAACCAACTCTCGTTGTCGAGCTTTAAATAAAAAACAACTTTCGTTGTCGAGCGTGCCCCCCCCCCCCTACAAACGTGTCTCCCCCCCCCTCAACAAACGTGTCGTCGTCGTCGTCCCCCTTCAACTAACGTGTTCCCCCCCCCCCCCCCCCCCCCCCCCCTACAATCGTGTCCCCCCCCCCCCCCCCCCCCCTCAACAAACGTGTCTCCCCCCCCCTCCCCGGTCAACAACAGTCTACCTCCCCCCCCCCCCTAAACAATCGTGTCCACAATTTGCCGCGAAAGCCGTGAAACCCAAACCCCGAAACCCGCCTCCACAGCGGCACGCGTGGATACTGTAGGTATAACACGCTGTTTTTACGTTGTAATAGTACGTCTCCAGTGTTCATGGAAACGTACACCGTCGACGTTTTTTCTTGGCGACTGGGTTGAAACTAACTAGTATGTTTACATGCATGGCATATCAGAGAATTCTGTCAGTTCGGTCGCGGCGCAACGAATGAATAAAGATCGTTAGCACTCTGAAAAACAGATGACAGATGTGCCCTTAGTTACTACTTTAGTACCTCGTTGATGACCAACGTTTAGGAAAACATGTACTTTTAATTAAAAAATAAAATAAAAAAATAAAAAATAAAGCGTAATGTGTACTGAATGCGTGTTGATGATGATGCATATGAATTGCAACTTACACGTCTTCCAAACCTTTTCAGTACCCTGGCACATGCTTTGTCCAATGGACCATGGAAGGGACTTTACTTGGCTGACGAGGTAAAACGTGTGGCTGGCGCACGATTCATTGCATCTCGTAGAGTAGCATTCACTGGTAGACAGGCAGGCCTCTAGATTGTTTATTATGATTTAATGAAGTGTTCCTATGTGACGCTGATGGGCCCTGGTTGCTGCAAAATGCTTGTTGAAAGTGCATTATGCACTTTTTGTATGTAGCTACAAAATGAGGGTGGATATCACTTTATAGTTTATAAGCATTATATACTAATAAGAATCATTGACAAATCACATTCCCCTTTTACCACCACAGGACGCACCTCACCAGTATCAGAGCAACAGCTGTGGGGTGTTTATGCTGATGGTGAGATGCATTATTTTCAGAAATGATGACTGATGACTAGTTTGTAAAACAACTAACTCATTTGTATGTTAATTTCAGTACGCAATGTATTCTACCCTCAAAAGCAATATGATTTCAGTGAGGTGAGTTCTTTCAAATCTCAATCAGATGTGTAGCATGAAATATAAGGCTTTTAATTATTTAGTCATCCTTACTGGAGGCTACAATTAACATGCATCATAGGTCATACACATTACTTTGTCTTCAGGTACTGCACTTAGAGGAGATGGCTACATCTTCACAATAATTTACACTGCCATAGTACACTGCTAAACAGTACTGTAACATGGATTTGTATTAGGCTATGAAGTCATTTAAAGCATAACTTTACTTTTCAGGGGGACATGCTCTCTATCAGGAGGTGGTGGTTGGACAGCTGTTGGAGACCTTTATGCTTGAAAGGTTTATATACTGTGTCCATGTTGCTATTTACTTATTTTTGGTGCTCACGAAGATCGTAGCCAATACACTTGTCTCTCTGTCTCTAGCCCTGCAGAACTTGCTGGCTCCTTCTCACCCTCTCCATCTCCCCATCTCAGTCACACCTTCCAATCACTAAGCAGTGAAAGGTATTACATACTATGTCCATACTTTTCTATTTACGTATATTCTCTCTTGCTCTTTCTCAGACTTTTGATCGATCAGTGACTGCCTTTTTGTTTAATGGTGTGGGTAGTGTTGGTCTGGGCTTGTGTGATTGAATTGAAGGTTGATTATAATCCCTGTTTCTCTCCCTCTCTCTCGCTCTCCTTCACTCTTTTTCGGCTCTCTCGCTCTCTCTAGCCCTGCAGGACTAGCTGGCACACCAAGCTCACCCTCTCCATCTCCCCATCTCAGCCACACGCTCCAATCTGGCACAACAGAGGACAGGCCATTCTTACCACCCGAAGTCCTTCAGCAAATTGTACAAGAGACGCTGAGACTGGACATGCCGATGCTTGGCGTGTTCAACTGGGTTTCAAACACATTCCGAGAACTAATCAAGCCTCTCCATCCTTCCATATATATAAATGACAGTTTGGCAGGGGACATTAAGCTTAATAAAGACAATCTCATATACATAACGGTTAGAAAGATTTACAACAATGCAGTGGCCTTGCGCTACGCCTCAAAGGCTTCTTAAAAAAGAAGAATTGGCCAAGCGCACCCCTGGTACTGAGGAACGTTGCATATGGCAGGTTTGTCATAAAAGATGTCTGCCTAGCATAATGTTCTTTTATTACTCCTTTTTTGTTTTATTTGGGACGTCTTTTTTTGCAATCCCTTCCATTTGTAAATGTACATACTACTGTAGTAAATGTATCTGCCCAGAAATGCTGGTATTTTATTACTCCTTTCTTTTTTGTTTTTGTGACAAATGCTATACGATGTATAACATACATTTGTGCCTACGATGTATGTTGTAAGGTTAATTGTTACAGAGCAATTACTGTATTTTGTCTTTATTGAAAACATTCAGTGGGAAAAGTAAGTGAACACTTGGAGTCAAATGGCCTACTGTTTGAGCCTTCATAGTGTCTGGTAACTGGATTTGAACTGCATAATGTCCCAAGTGTTATTTTAATCTATTCATTATTTAATTTGGGCATATTCTTAAACAACTATATCAAACATCTCACTTAAACCTAATACGGTAATACCCTACCTATACTAACCCAGAAGATAATGAACTTGAGATCATGGAGCCTCCCTGTAATGATCGTGTTGCATCAAGTTTGATGCAAAGTGTGGGCCGAGATCCGACACATAAATGTAAGCTAACATTCTGTAGGCCTAGCTGGCTAACGTACCCGTATTACGAGATCGAAGAAGAAGGGGGCGCTAACGTCAGTTCTATGCTGCCCATACTACTAGATCGACGAAGAAGAACGGGGCGTTCCAGCCTGCGTAAACGAGAACGCCCACCACACGAGAACGCCGGGGGGGCGTTTTAGTCTGCGTGAACGAGAACGCCCACGACACGGGAACGCCCATTTGTGTCTGCAGTCGGATGATATTGTCTGAGAGCGCTGTGTCCCATGTGTCTTTAGCTGGGCACCTTTAGTTTTTTGCCTCTTGGAATGCTTGGCACACCAGGATAGCTCCCTTCTGCTTTGCAGGCGTCACCAGGCCACTTGGGTCATACAATCCAGCCACCTGACTGAGCAACTCTCTTCTTGTCAGGGGATTGGGAGTCTGAGGCCTAACCTGTTCTTGCAGGAGGTTCTGACCAAGCCGCATCTTTTGCTTCCTCTTTGAGAAATTTATGGAATTTTTGGAATTTATGGCCTGTCTTCCCCAACAATGTAGCCAAGGCCGAGTGTCTTATTGTCGTCATCACCCATTTGATTTGGGAGGACCAAGGTTCCCTCTTTGGCTCTTGCGCTGCTGTCTGGCTCGTCCTGCCTCCCACTTTGCCCAGAGAACACCCACGGCTTGAGCTGAAATCCTCCAGCCTTCAGGATGCTCTCGACGTTTGCAGTGATGGCTCTCAGGCGGTCGAGGTCATTTTGCGATGTCAGGACATCATCGACATAGCTGTCCTGCTGGAGTACCCGGCGCTCCTCCTCAAGGTGCATGAACTGAGGGAGGTTGGAGGTCTCTCGCATTGCAAGCTGTGCGATACACCCTGCTGGCTTGTCTCCAATGTTCACCCTGGTGACAGCATATTCTCCCAGCTCCTCGTTCTCAGAGTCTCGCCACAGGAATCTGTGGAGGTGCACTTCACGATCCTCAAGCCACACAGAGTTGTACATCTTTTTTATGTCACCCAAAGCAGCGTACACCCCACCTCTGAACTTCAGGAGGACTGCACGGATCGGGTTGAGGACGTCTGGACCTTTCATCAGCATGTCATTCAGGCTCACACCTCTGAATTTCTGGCTGCTGTTCCAGACGAGCCTCACTGGTGTCGTGATCGAGTGTGGATTTGGAGCGATGAGGTGGCTGACATACCATACTGGCCCGGTCCAGTTGGTAATCATATCTTTGGAGAGCTTCATTGTAGCACCTCTAGCGACCATGTCATGGACTTGGGCAGCATAGGCACCTTTCCATTAGGGCTCTTTGGCAAGATGTTTTTCTGTTCTGAGGAAAGTGGCCTCAACAGCTCCCCTGTTGTTCGGGAGTGAAACTGGGTCTTCTATCCAGGGGTACTTGGCATGCCAATGCGGATCCTTGCTGTGGCAGTCACCTGCGACGTACGTGAGTCCGTCTCTCACTACCTCGAGTTCCCGTTCCTCAGCAAGGGTCATCTCTTTCCCACCTGGCTGGCAGTTTCCACATCGACAGCCCCCACACCTTGGATCGCAGGCAGCACCAATACTGTCCCATCTCCACCATTCCAGGAAGTCTTGCCCAGTTGTGAAGGTGGTTGACTCCTGGATGTCGTGGCAGATACGACTGTTTGTTTGCTGCTGCTTTAAGATCCAGGCGGGGAGTTCCTCATATTTACTGGCGGCGGTCCTCATTGACCTGGCGAAGTGAGTGTTGGATGCGTGGGCTGACACGGCGATGCTCTCAAACAGGTCTGGGTGAGTCCCTCCAACGGTCTTCCCCAACGGTCCGTCCCACAGCACAAGGTCTCCAACAACTCAAATTCGCTGAGGTGCCAGCTTACCCTCTCTGTGACTAATCAGCAAGCTTATCTCCTTGGGTCTTGTGAGGTCATCGGCTGGGATGTCAGGAAAGAACTTTTGCAGTTGTCTCGCGGTTACGCCCTTGTAGACATCTGCAATGTTGTCCAGTCCATAGCAAATCAACTGGTGGGATTGAAGGGCTCCTCTGGGAGTCTCTACTCTGATCTTTAACAGGTACCTCTTCGTTTCCACGTGAGCCTTCATCCCCCCAACCCCATGGACAACAAGGGTGATTTCCTCGCTTCTGAGGTTCAGCTTGCTTGCAGCTTTGTGGGTGATGTAGTTTGTGTCCGATGCCAGGTCGATCAAGGTCCCGATCTTCTGTCCAGCATTGGCTGTTACTTCAAGGAGCATCATTATGACCGGGAACTCTTGTAGACCACCTTCAATGAGAAGGCTTGATGGCTTGGTGACTGTGCTGAGGGTCTTTGAGGCGGCGTTCGAGAAGGCATCCCGACACTGTTTTGCAAGTTCTGGGGAGAGCAGTCCTCCTGGTCAGCAGTGTACTTTTCCTTTGCTTCCCCAGAATGGCGTCTACCCCTGTTCTGAACAGCACTGCTTCTTTCATCAGCATTTGGACACAGGTAGTAGTGATGATCACGACCATCTTTGCAGTCTGGATGCCTACAGAGAAAGGTGGGTTTGCAAAATGCCAAGTCATCATGGATTTCGAGGCACCTCTCACATGCCCCTAGCTCCTTTACGGCAGCATTCCTCTCTGCTGGCTTTAGGGCTCGAAATTGCTTGCAGAAATACAGCTTTGCTCTGTGCTTCTCGTCACCACAGATGACACATCCTGCCTGGGCACCATCAGACTTTGTGGCTCTTGTTGTGGCGTGTCTTGAATCAGATCTTGCTTCTTTTCTTGGTTCCTCATCCATCAGTTGCTCGAGTTGCTCGTAAATGAACTCTTGCTCTTTCAGGAATGCCAACAGACTGTCAAATCTGTTGTCTGGGAACACAGCATTCTGACTATCAGCCACATAGACAAGCCATTCCTTCTTCAGATTTTCAGGAAGCTTACATTCGATGGACTTTATGACCAACGGATTCTTGATTCACTCAAATCCTGCAATGCCTTCTCAACTGCTTGAATCAATTCCACTATCTTTCGTGGTTGGTGACTCCTAACAGCTGGCATTTTCTGCAACTCTTCCACAATTTCAATGGCGATGGCGGTTTGGTTTCCATAGCGATTTCCAAGGACACGGAAAACGTCTTCTGCGGTGTTGTAGGTGGTGAGCCTGAGGTCTCTGGTGATTCTTTCATCCAGGCTGTCCAGCAACTGGAATTTCTTCACCTCTCTTGAGCCTGTGGGTTCACTTTGCCTTTGCAGCGCTTCCCAATCTTTCCTCCATCTATGGAAATCTCGTTTAACGCCAGAGAACTTGGGGAGAGCTATTGGCTTTAACCTGATTGTGGGCATGGTAGAATTTAGGGGCAGTCCACGTCTGTCTTTTATCCTCTTCTTTCAGCTTTACCTGTATGAATTCAGCCTTCATAGACACAAGCACAGGAACTGTGAGGTCTAGCTCTCTAAGTCGGTCTTGGATGACTCTTTTCTGATCTGATGGAATCCATCGCTTCCAGCGATCATGCAATCCTTTTGCCGTCTTTGTGAGGTCTTGCAAGTGGTTGAGCATGAAATCATAGGCCTCTTGTTTCGTACTTCGGTCTACTGCAGCAGTGCGCTTGCACTCTGACTCTGCGACTTCCAGTGACGTGAAAACCTCATTGGCGCCAGAGTTGGACCACAGCACGTTTTGGACAAGATGTTTGATTTCCTTCAATTTAGATGCACTTTCAATGGCAGTGTTTGTCAGGTCGGCCTTTTGCTGTTCTGTTAACACTGCTTCTTCTTCAGCGCCCAGCTCCGCCTCTTTGTCAGCAATGAGCTTGGCTTCCAAGTCATCATTTACCTCTAAGACTTTTTCAGCAGCTTTAGAGAGTGCATTAAACCCATTTTCAAGCTCCTGCTCAGAGAGATCCTCGTAGGTCCTCTGCAAGCTGTTGGCCAGACGAGAAAATGCTCTCTTCGCCACTGTTCTCTCCATTTTCAGCTCCTCCGCCATCTTTTCCCTGTTGCAGGTGACGCGTAGGTGACAAGATAAGAGTTTGTTTGTTATTTGGATTTTAATCCGTCTTTGATTTTCCTTGGTTCCAGTTCCTGGACTCCTCGGTTTTTTACTGTCAAGTTGTCCGTGTTTTTTGCTGTTTTGTACTTTTTCCCCAACTTGAAAGAGGAACTGACATCTATTGGAGGTTTTGGGAAACTGGATTCTACTCAAAATGTAATGACTTGAGTCCCAGGCAGTAGCTACGTTTTCACTTTTCTTTCCTTTTTATTTTCAGTTAAACAGTAGCTCGCTATTTTCTCTTGCCATTAACCTTTAGGTAAAAAACCTTGAAAGATAAACAGAAACATAGAAAACACACATGAATATCAGCAATACACACAACAATAAACCGACACCAACATGTGCAAAATAATTGATACATTTTTCAATTGTGGAACATTCAATAATAAAGTATTAAATGCATGAACCATCACTTATACAAAAATGGCTACTGCAGCCTCACCATCACCTTATTTCTAACAAGTGACAACTTAGTTTACAGTTCACGGTATAGGCAGACAACATTAGCATCCCCACTTGCAACGAATGCTGCGGTAGAAGCTATTAATAGCACAAACAACGTTACCGGAGCAGCGGCAGACTTTGATGGAAAAGATCGGAAGTAGGCTACATTCTCTTACCGGCTGCCTCTCCAGATTTCAAAGATGTTCAGTATGTACAATACAAGAGTTTTTATTACACGCATTTGCTGTGGTTTTCTAACAGCTCTCTTGTTCTCTCTCGTGCCTCCTTGAAGCTCAATTAAAACACCTGCTGCTCGTGTCTGCGTCGCGTGTATGACGTAGCTTATTTTTGCGTTGGTTAGAACTTTGCGTCAACCATTAGTTGAGTTGGTGAGTCCTTCCGCTCCCAATTTAAAATTAAATCACTATTTTTTGTCCGTTAATTTCTTCTTTTTTTTCAGTGTATTTTCTTAAACCCCAAAGTAAAATTAAAACCACAGTTTGACTCGACAGTACATGTAGTACTCTGGTAGCTCGATTTCGCTTGGCATAATTTTACATTTCACCTTATGATCTCCTATTTCTTTAAAGTATTTCAACACTTCGCTGCGCTTTGCTTTAACCGCCATCCCTTAACTTTTTTAATTCTGGCGTGCCTGCACACGGCAACGGCACGCGCCACACAGAAATTTGATACATTTCATTTGCTTTGTGCCCACGGCATGCGTTAGTGGCGCCGCACAGAAAATGTATACATTTGCTTCAGAAAACTTTGTGTGTGTATATGCAAACTCGAGTTTGCCTGTCCACCAACCGAGTTCATTTGTAACGAGGAGTACTCGAGTAATCGATACCTCACGCCCATCCCTAGTTCATACGTTGTAAGGCCAATCCTGAGACACTCATGCAGCTTCTCATTGGTCATGGAGAAACGTACCCTTGTTTTTTCATATGAGAAAACTGGCAGCAAACAAGCCGTGATTTGAGTTGTAGTGCCTCTTCACCTTGTATTCCTTCATCATGGAAATGGCTTTGTTGCACACTAAACACACCGGTTTACTACTTGTGGCGGATGGCAAAGTAAATAAATATTTTTCAGTCCAAATCGTTTTGAATTGGCGTTTTTCAACATCAACCTTACGTTTTTTGGCTTGGAAAGAGACATCTTGGAGCCGTTGTTAGCCTAGCTAAAGTGAGTTTCTCCGTGATCCGCAAGCATAAAATGCAAAGTGAGCTTGATTGAGGCAATGGCAGGTGTAGACAGAGCGGGTGTAATCCTGTTGCCGTAGCATACTTTGCGTTTATTGGCTGGTCATATATATTACACACGCAAACCTGATTTGCAGGCAACAATTTTCCTAATTATTATTTTTTTTTACTTTTTTTAGGTCTGCAGGCAACCTCTTGCGGGCCAGAAAATAAATAAGAAGGGCCATATTCGGCCCGCGGGCCGCTAGTTGAATAGGCCTGGCGTACGGTGTGCGTACGCAGGGTTTTATAAATCCGTATATTTTTTGGCGCATGCAAAACTTGGCTTTTGGGCGTAGGTACACTTTTAGAAACGATCCCACGCAGTTTTATATGTTGCTGACGACACTGACCACACACACACGCGTGCAAGTTGCAACTTTCTGAGGGGTATGCACTATGCAGACACATCACTGGCGTCCCCCCCCCTCCCAAAAAAGGAAGTATATAAATCGAATTTATTCAAGGAGTTTCAACGATGTAGTCATCATAAAGTATGGGCTATAAAAACGTAAATGTTTATTTTAAAGTACAAGTTCAAAGAACAAGTTCAAGAATTGCAAGCAATAAACAGTGCATAACGTTACTTTGTGAAGTTTGAAAAGCAGCAGGGACATTTATTTCACCACATTAGAAATTAAATGAGTCAATTCAACGTTGGCATATAGCTCAGCTTGCTAGTCGACCATGCAACATCAGCGAACCACCAAACAAACTCTGTAAAACGTAACAATATTTCAATCTTACCTTCATATCAGCCAAAAGGAGGTGGCTGTTAACAATTCAACTGTCACTTAAAAATGACAATTCTGATGCACCCATTGATTTGTTGTGTAGCAGGACACAGATGGAAAGTCGGAGACATAAGAGTCACGTATCAGCAAGTAAATTAACAAAGAGTGATGTGTTGTGAAAGGTGCTATCCACACTCCAAGAAAATTCACAATTTCACAATATCAATTTGACAAAATCAGTCGAATTAAAATATATGTAATGTAAAAAAATTGATGAAATAATATATTTATTTATGCTTATTGGAAAAATAAGCACTTGTGGCACATTAATCTGTATGTTGCACAGTTGGTTTGACAACTTGAGGTCAAAAGGTCAAGTAGCATAATAACTTTATTTATTTCATTTTAATTGTGAAAAATTGCCGAAAATATATATTTGAAAAACAAGCCAAAAAACACAACGGAGTCCAATGGAAGTGTCGCCACTCTGTTATATCCATCACTCTGGCATGGCCCAAACAATGCAAAGATTTTTTTTTGGGCCGTGCATTGATCTGCATAAACTACTTTTTATATGTGCAACACACTTTTTCTTCATCAGGGTTTTTCACCGTTCAACAATAGGAAATGTTTAAGTAACTACATTTTATTTGTGGTTTCTAGTTACCTTTACAGAGCATTCCTCAAAAAATTATATATAATCATATAGCTTAAAACTATCATTGCTGGAGCAGTCAGAAAATACACACTATAATCTATGTAAACAAAATAAAATATCCTCACATCTAGGGCCCAATTGGACTAACCCTGACCCCAATATGGTCGAAATAAACGCATTTAGAATTTGATTAATAAAATATACCAACAAATGTTGTCATAGGCTTACTATAAAGGAGGAACTAAACTTTTCTACAAACAAATCTCCCACAGCATTAGCAACAGCCAAACTTTATTTCAAAACAGAATTGGGAAACAAATATATAAAAAACAGAAAGTACAACAGCACTTAAAACAAAATAATTATATAATTCAAACCCAAACCCATTTTTGTGTACTCCAAGAAACGTTGCTATTTTTTTTATTTATTTTTCAAAATAAACATTAAAAAGCCGTTAGTCAACATTATTTACAGATATGCTCGATTGAACATTAAAGGCTTTAAATCAGTTCAAACTAGTAACACAACATATGTCTTTAACAAGCCCAGTGAGTTATAAAACATACTCAGTGCAATAACGATTTGGTAAACTTTACATTCATAAAAATACTTTTAAGAGCTTACAATGTAGACGCTGCCTGCATGTGACAGCGTCAAGAGGTAAATCTACACATAGGAACTTCAGCCCCGATAGTGATGGAAAAGGAAGGAGAAAAAGAATATCAAGGTTTGAGGCACTATGAGACATTTCATCCCCAGGAAATGTGTAAATTACGGCTGATTCCTGTAAACAATGGAGAGAAGGTAAGGCAGATCTAAAGCGGATCACAGCGGATTAACAACGGTTAGTTGTTTCTTAAATGAATCCTAAATACAAATGGGGAAAATAACTTCCTGATCTCAGAAGCAATGGAGGAAGAACCCGATAGTGTCTTCAGATGGTTGCGTTATTCCAGTGCGTCCTCCATGTTCATCACTTTATTCCGGTGACTCCTCCGTGTTCATCACTTTATTCCGGTGACTCCTCCGTCTTCATCATTTTATTCGGTGTACCGGCACATTCGTCCTGCAATCAAGAGAAGAGCAGATTTAGGTTAACAATGACCTACACATGACAAAGCCCACATTGATTACCTATGTATAATCAAATTGAGTTAGTGTAAGTAAGTTCTTCGATAAAATATAAAGTTAGAAAGAAAGGTTCTCAAAAGATAATCACAGCTAAGCTTCTGTCAACATTACAAGAATCAATTATCTGACCCATAAGATGATCCAAAAAGGCTTAAGGGATCACTTTGAAAACGCAGTTTAAGAAGACAATGAGGCAGTAAATAATGACCAGAGAGCAGCGCACCTTTAACGACGGAACCGGAAGGCGGGAGGAAGAAGAGCTGCTGAGGGCCTCTGGGAGCGTCGGGAAATCCAGCTCGATGTCCATCACGTCCTCCAGGTCCAGCTCCTCACTGAGGGACAGCAGGGCACGCATTAGAGGGAATACCTTGTCTGAAGGGAATACCACCACCACCTCCATATGAAGGGAATACCAGATCCGTCTGAAGGGAATACCAGATCCGTCTGAAGGGAATACCAGATCTGTCTGAAGGGAATACAACATCCCCTGAAGGGAATACAACATCCCCTGAAGGGAATACCACCCATCTCCATCTGAAGGGAATACCACCTCCATTTGAAGGGAATACTTCCGTCTGAAGGGAATACCACCTCCATCTGAAGGGAATACCAGATCTGTCTGAAGGGAATACCAGATCCGTCTGAAGGGAATACCAGATCCGTCTGAACGGAATACCAGATCCGTCTGAACGGAATACCAGATCCGTCTGAACGCAATACCAGATCCGTCTGAACGCACTACCAGATCCGTCTGAAGCCAATACCAGATCCATCTAAAGGGAATACCAGATCCATCTGAAGGGAATATCACGTCCACCTGAAGAACCCATATAACCACTTAAAAGGGTCCCAAGTAACCTGGAATACCAAGCGCAATATTCCCCAAAGGCTAACCCAAACCCCTCCTCTCTGCTGTCCTCAGATTAAGAGCTAACCCATCGTACAGCAGGACTGATTAGGAAGTACATTTGGTTTGTTCATTATCTAAAAAACGATCCTAAAGGATATCATTTGCTTTTCAAATTTCATGCCCAAGTTCACTGTTTGGGTGTTCTCCCAACAAGTAAACATAGTATTTGAGTTTGAGAAAACATATTTTTGAAGCTGTATGCTGGAAATAGCTTTTAGGAAAAAAAATCTTGGCTAGCGCTATTCCCCTCCGTTTCAGTCCCTTCAGATACGCCGTTTCTGGTGTCTGTAGCTTTAATGCAAATGGTCTGCTGCCCATTGACCAATGAGCTGTCAGACTGAACCACAGCATGGAGGAGGATGGATTTTGGCGGTTTGCAGACTCCTGGAACTCTATACAATAATAATATTATACATGGCTATTTATTAGTGCTGTCAGTTTAACGCATTATTAATGACGTTAACGCAAACCAATTTTAACAGAGTTAATTTTTTTATCGCTATTAACGCTCTTTTGGTACGTATTAACGCTCTTTTGGAAAAAAACGTAGTTTTTTTCAACTGCTGTCTAGCGACACCACCATACCGGATCTAGCTACACCAGAAACAAAACAACAAGCACGGCGCACAAACTTGTTGGGGCAAGCAAGGATACGGAGCGAGTGAAAAACTCCTTAAAAGTGTGTATGTTTGTCTGTCACACTGTTTGAGCCCACACGAGAGAACATTGTTGTCATTAGCTGTTAGGTCTTTCTGACCAATCACAGTTCAAGGCCCACCTGGGCTGTACCACTTCGGGAGAAGCCGCTCAGTTACTCCCCTCTAGACAAAATCGACTTGGTTGCGACTTTGACGGTTTGAGTGTTGCCTCTGTTGAATGAGTGAGGTTGCAGGCGCACAGCTCAGGCTGCCGGACGGCGCTGCAAGGAACTTTTGTAAATGCAATATTGTTATCCCGCAGTAATCACCCCGACAGCCCCGAAACGTTAACAGCCCACCGGGAAATTTCCCGATTACCACTCCGCCAGTGAGTGAGTGAGTGAGTGAGTGAGTGGCCTGGTATAGGTCTACGTATGGTTGAGAAGAATTGGGTGAAGGAATTTTGCCCTCGACTCCCTGAAGACCATGAATCGAGCTGCTCGTCCGCTGGTCCACAAAATCTTAGCTATGCTCTGATTGGAGGGGATTAGGGAAGTGCGAGGTAAGATTCAAGTGTGCCCACTTCCTACATAGGACGGGGTGCCCGAAACTGACTCGCCCGTTTGGTAAATGTAGGCAGGACACTTTCAGAAATGCATATCTCACTCAAAATATCATGTAGACTTTTTCCAAAGTTTGTATGTGTGTGGAGAACCAGAGCCCCCAAAAAACACTCCAAATCCCAAGAAAAGGGAAGGTGAGTAAGGTTCACCAGAAGGATCACTCCTGTTCAGCCTATTACGGACCCCCCTCCAACTGGAGAGGTCAAACCGCCCCTCAGCAGGGGCAACACCGGTGATGTGAAGAACTATGACATGATGGGCACACCCTGAACCAGAAACCAATGGATGAGCGAGGTGCCTACAGTATGTCGATTAAATCCGTAACCCATGTTCTCCTTCTTACATGTCGTCAAGGTCTCTCTCCTGGCCTTCCTGGGCAGGGGGATCCCAGGCGTGGAGCTTCACCTTCCACAGTTTGATCTGCTGGTCCCAGGAGCGCCGGCTGTACTTCTTGAACTTGTTGGGAGTCTTTGGATGAAGGCCGGGCTGCCGCAGATGTCTGCTCACACAGACGGGTCATATTAGGGTTGGGAACCGGTTTTCATTCATTAATCTATTATGTCTGAACTTAATCTTGCAAGTATTGGAAATATTTGATTATTTGGCACATAGTGGATGTAGGCAAGAGTGTGAATAAACAAGAATCCGCCCATGTGTGGCTTTCAAGTTTCAGACAAGAACAAAGTTGTGGTGTAAACGTATTCATTTCTGGTTCAGAGCACACTGTGTTCGTTTTAAATTATAGACTTACTTTGGGACCTCTTTGACGTATCTATCATAGGCTAAGGTGTTCTTTCCATAGTTGATCTGTTTCTGTCGTCGTAATAAAACGGATTCATCCGTCTCCATCTCTGCACTGGTAGGAAGCGGCGACTCTCTAGAGTCAGAGCTGGAGAAGCAGAGGGTTAGTCCGTCTAAAATTATTATTATCCCCTGCGTTATTCAACAGAAACAGGCATAGGCTATAGTGACGATAAAATAATATTTCCACGTTGAAACAAATAAAAAAGTGGTTTCGGGTTCACCGTTTCTGTGGGCTTGTTAACGATGCATTAAACCGTACCTGCCAGAAGAATTCTTCCTCTCCCGCCGAGAGAACTCTGCATCCAGCAGCCTCCTCCTGTAACTAGAGCACACTTGATGTTCATGGAGGAGCTTCAGAGCAGTTCTACAAGACAAACACCTCATGAAGAATTTTCATATCAATTCCTCCATGTACATAAAACGATAAAGTTGTTGCACATGCTTCCCCCATAGAATATGCTCATACGAAGTCAGGTGTGTGTGTTGTGATTACCGGTGCATGTCCTTGTTAACATCCTTTATGAGATCTTCCTCCTTCTCTACCTGGCTGCCCCAGTCCGACTGCCTGCCACAACGAGACAGTGGCCCATCACTCTCTGGTGTGGTGAAACTAGACATCATGACACACAAGGAGAAGGCATAAGGCACCACAAGCTTTCACTTCGTTGTCCATCTGGAAGCTAAGAGGTCTAAAGACACAGCACCAAAGAGGGGTAAAGGCAGTGAAATGTAAAGGGTGACCAGCTTTATAAGGGGGGAGAGGCATACATATATAAACATACATACAATAGTTAGATTCACTCATTAGACAGGGATGTAAAAAATATATTATTTATATATATATATATATATATATATATATTATATATATATATATATATATATATATAATTTTAACGCCGTTAAAATTGGTTTGTGTTAACGCCGTTAATAACGCGTTTAACTTACAGCACTAATATATATATATATATATATATATATATATATATATATATATATATATATATATATATATATATATAATAGTGATGGGCAAAATGATTATTTTCCAGGAACTAGTTCTTTCAATTCAGTTCACTATAACGATTCGTTCGTTTTGATTCGTTCGTTACGTCAGATTACGTCATTTTTCAGGGAATCTCACAGGTGTCTGCCCCCCTCCCCGCGAGACGTCCCTGAGCATAATTTAAGCGACTTCTAGGCTCTACCCCGGGTGAAAACCGACAAGATATACTATATATTACAACCAAACGTCCCACCAATATTTACACCACTTGCTTACTCTCTATATTTCATTCATGGTTTTATATTTTTTTTACTTTGCATTTAATTCTTCATTACAGAACTTTCATGGTCATAAAAAAAAAAAAAAAAAAAAAAAAAAAATACGAACTGCAGTTTAATTTCTGTTTGTTCTTGAATTGACGTAGAATGGAGCAAAGACTCATGGGATTGGGAAATGCGGTTATCCAATAAACAGATGGAGGTCGGGTCTATTTTCGGAAATGTAGGGGGATACATGAGTGGCCCCACGTCAAATGATATGACCCAAGATACATCAGACAGAGAAAGCGCGCAAATTCAACTGTACCACCTTGTCATTTGTTTACCCAGGTGCCATGGCAACACCATTGCTACCTCTCATTGGCTGAATCTTTGAGAACGTTGTAGACTCAATCAATAGGTCGCGGGGAGACGAAGCTCTGTTTGTTTGTATATTTTATTTACGTGACCATATTTTTGTTCAAATCAAAGAACCAGTTCTTCTTGTTTTGGGGAACCAGTTCTTGTCGTTCACGTTCGGGATTCGTTCGTTGTGAACGAATCGGTCGACACACACACGATAAATCCAAATAATCCATCTGAATCGGCTAGTTAATCTCATTCCAGTGTTTCTATTGATTATCTCATGGGGCTTGGAAGAAAATCAACTCGAGTACAAAACAGCTGGTTCTGAGACTTACCTGGCAGGTCTGTCGTCTGGGTGTTTTGGGAGCTTCTCATCGTTCTCCTCCCTCTTGTTCCTCAGGCTGCCATCGGCCCCCCTCTTCCTGCTCTGAGACCACGGTGATGGGCCGCTATCCCTACAAACAGAGCGGTACAATATGAAACAGAGTTGACAAAAAGCATTAAATAAAATGGGTAATGCAGTCCGAATCCACATCCCATTGGTGTCTCGTAGGTGGAGCTCCTTTGCCTGACCCGAGAGCTCCTAGTTTCACGGCACTGTTTGGGCGTGTGTACAGGGTAGACAAAACATGTCTACCCTGTACAGGGACAAACAGGAATATTTCCGAGCCATTCCCAGACATTTTATTACATGTTTATTTGTGTATTAACATCATGTCTGGGGTCGTAACACTACCTGTATTTCGCTACCTCAGACTAGCAAGAAGATGCAAGGTAAACATGAGGTGCAGAGTCGGTGGAGGGACACAGGCGTGTGGTTATATGGGGGGGCTATACAAGTAAAGCTAATTCATTTGATATGCCTGCGGTGTAGCCGGACTACAATGCAATTGTATGCAGGACTGCACTTCTGGTAAAGATATTTGTTAATGCAATATGTAATGTGTGAGTTTTATAAAACATTCCTGATGTTTTGTTGGCAGTACGGCAGCAAAGGAGATCTTAGAATTGGATTCGTGAATAAGTAGATGTGTAATTTGACCATTAGCTTCTGATCGATCAAATATTGGCAAGAACTTCAACCGCATGCCAACAGTTAGCCTCCAGCTAATGCTAATGTAGCACCGTGATGAATAATGACGACCCGTGCACACTCGCACAGTTCCTATCGCTGCTAAACGAAGGGTAACATAAGAGCTCGTTGGACCATCGTTGGACCACCACAACGCAGACCCTAAAACAAACTTCTCCATAAAGCAGCTCCCCTGATCTACCGTTTAATCACCTGATGCACCACAACTCATGAAACACAACTAGAGTCACATAGTTACACATATAGACTAGGGGCACAAAGGAACAAAGTGACCAGCTAACTAGAGGCTAACTCAAAGCTAACTAACTTTAAACAAATCTCCGCGGGAAACAAAGCCGCCCGGGGCGGGAGATCCGGGCCATCAGAACTCTAAATGTATTATATAGGCTGAACGAATCAAGTGACGTTAAGGCAGTCATATTTATATCAAACACACTGAATAAAAGTGTGCTTAGAACCGATACCCAGACAGTGCATCACATTGCGTCAATTAATCTTGTTATTCGTTATTTATATAAAGACCTTCATCTAAAAATGTCTTATGATACGGGCTGAAGTCTTAAAACTCACCGGTTTTCAGATTCTTTGCTTTCTGCAGCAGAGCGTCCATTTTTTGATCTAAAAGACATTTCTCTTTTTAAATGTCTTTGCGGTGGTTCCACACTGAAGTACTGTCTGCAGTGTCTGTGTGTGTGACGCGAACAGTGTGGCGGGAAAAGAATGTGTGTGCAAAAGTGAAAAGAAAACCCGCGCTACGTCAACAATGGTAACGTGACCGGAAGAGGTAGTCCTGTGACGTTCAGCTGCTGGTCAACCAATCAAGAGGCGAAGCAGCACAACCGAATACAAAGATGTCAACCAATCAAATCTTCATTCTGAATAAGGACATTGGAAATATTCTCCATTCTGAAGCATTGTTTTAATGTACATAAAAAGATGCATCCAATACAAATAACAGAATCAGGTTTTAATTTAATTGTATCCCCTGCATTGAGCATTGTTCAGCCATGCATTGAACCGTATCAAAATAACACTGTATATAAAGTCTAAACATTGTGAATATACAATTGTAGACACATAAATAATGATTGCAATTATATTTCATGTACTCATCTCTCCACAAATGGTTATATAGAGATAATACACACCAAGCTGTATAGTACTACAGTACACTACTGTGCAGTACTACAGTACTTATTGTAGAGCTCAATGTTTAGTTTTCTAGAAACCATTTTGAAGCTCCACTGTTTAAGTTCCATTCGGTGAAGAGAAAATGCATAAAACATCCACAACCAACACGTCTGCAGGTGAGCGGCCCCTCCCCTCTCTCAGCGGGGGGCTGAGCTGGTGAGCGGCCCCTCCCCTCTCTCAGCTGGGAGCTGAACAGGTGAGCGGCCCCTCCCCGCTCAGCAGGGGGCTGGGTCAGCGGACCAGACACACATCAAGGATGCAGAACTTGGACCTGCAGGTGGGGCATGGCACGCTGCTGGCCAGCCAGGTTTCCGGCCGGTCCTGGTCCTGGCGGCTGGAGAACCAGCGGCCCAGACAGGACAGGCACCACATGGGTCTGCAGAAGCACTGCCGGCACTCAGAGCCGCTGTCATAACCTGGGTCACAAGATGGCCAATGGGGCATTTTTCAGGAAACCATTTAACCAATAACTGCAATACACAAGTTTTGGGAGCCTTCAAAAGGGGCAAAGATTTAAATATTCGTAGGTCCTTTTTTTATGCTTTTCACTTTTCTTAATATATTATACCATTCAAGTTAATTACATAATTAAAAGACAACACCACATTTTTGGATGGAAGTGTTAGATGTCAGCAGAATCAAATTGTTATAATTAAATAAATGAGCAGTAAACAACTCAGTAAAGGTACTCTAATGGGATGCTACTTTTTAAATGTAGGAAGAACTCATGTACCGACCTTCTTCACAGCAGAGCCTGATCAGCTTAGCTCCAGCAGGGACCTGCATACAGCCAATACAGAGCTCTACCTCCTGAGGACCAAGAACATGACGTGAGGAATCACCATGTCCCCTTGGAAGACAGCAGGAGAGATTAATTATCTGCATGTTGTGAAGATATTTACCATCTCACTGGGGAGCAGGTAGGGCTGGTTGAGGTCAGCCTGAGCTCTGAAGGTGTCTAAGAAGCGGTCGCTGATGGTCTGGTGTATCACTACGTTGGCAGCACTTCTGATCGGAGCGTGCAGCTTCTCCCTCAGCTCGCTGTACTCTGTGGACATCAACCTGCACACATTATTAACACTAAATGTAAGGCTATACTGCATTAATGATAATATCTGTATTACTATTACTATATCAACTCTTGTAGAGGTTACAAAACGATGTAAATATGAACAGTGAGGCTATAGTTTTTAATAAAATGTAAGTAATCATTATGGACCGTCAAATGAGCAGAGCTAAGCAATCATGAGTCGTGCTTTGGAATAATAGCAACATTTATGAAGATTCAGAGTTCAGTTATCAAATAGGTAGCTGTCAAAAAAATCTGGTGATTGCGATCCATAACAAGAGGCAACAATTAGCAGACTTAGGCCATGACAATACAATTCTGAAAGCATGGAAAATGTTTTCATAGATACCTGATATCAAACGGATTCACAGCTTGGTTGATGCTGGCCACTCTAAGGGTCAGGGTCTGAGTGGGGGTCCCTGAATCTGGGCTCATCTGGTGCTGTCTGGACTCCGTCACCGTGAGGTGGGTGTCGGTCTGTTGGGCCACATGGACGTAATATGTTGTCACCTGTAAAAAGGTTTCATACATAACAGAATTCAGAAGACAAGAAAAGGTGTCATGTGCAGCAGTGCTACTTCTCACTAATAATAAGATATAATAGCAATAACTAACGTCATTGAACTCTCTATAGTCATTGACGTGTGATAATAGGACGATGGTGGGAGGAAAGTCCTATGCATGCACATAACCTTGAATTAAAAAAAAGTCAGAGGACATATATACGTTTCAGATTTTCATGGGCTCATCGCAAAACACACTTCAAAGAAACATGACGTTTAACAATTATTGGCAGCCAGCTGTCGACTCCAAGCAGACAAATCAAGTTATGTTCCAGTCTGCTCAAAGGGATGGACCACAGGAAATAAAAACAGCAAATAAACGTCCAATATCACAGGGGGATGTAACCACTGCACCTGTGATACTATCAGATATTTGCAGTGCATTTTTATCAAATGTTCGGAAATACCAGATTTATTTTTTTGCATTTCGGGTTAAGATGCCCGAGCCCCTTTCATTTCTGATTCGACACAATTTCCCATTAGAAAAAGGAAAAAAAGTATATTAATACGCATATCACAGTCTGCTAATCAATTCAGTCTTGGAAATACTTGATGAGAGTAAGTCGCCGAGGATCTGTTGAGGTGGAAGGACACACTTTTAATAATTTTCAAAGCATTTCAAATGGGCACTTATTGGCACTCAAAGCGAACACCACAAGATTGTCGACAATCACAGAAATATTTCTGAATTATCTGTACGCTGTGATGTACCTCTGACAGGTTTTCCCTCGCTTGGACAAGCCAGCCAGAAGCTTCCCATATTATGATTGCGCCAGCGGAAAATAGTAGCTCTATAAATCACAGTGCCGAAAATAATGCTGGATTATGAGTGTATTTTACGAGTCTGTTTGACGAGTATGTGGCTCAACCAAGGCCATATCCTCTCTGGGTGATGGGCAGACCTGCAAACTCCTCAGAGGAAAAAAGGTGACAGTGTCACAGGGGGATTTTTTTTGGATTGTAATATACAAATGACTCTAGTCTGAGCGTGACTTAAAAAAAACTCAGCATACTTTATCAAAAATCTATGTCAAAACATCCTTGAGGCTTATAAACTGTCGCAATATTTTTTTTTTGTCTCTTAGCCTGGGTGTTCCACAAAGCCGGTTTTATCACATAACCGGGCAAGTTAACCCAGGGTTTGCTGTAACCCTAGGTTTTCCGTTCCAAAAGGATCACGGTATGTTAGTTGCTATAGAAACATATGCTCTGAATCACACCTGGTCGGAGCAGGTTTTGCACAGGTTAAGTTTGAAACATAACCCGGTTTTGGGTATTTAAACCCGCGTTCACCGCAGATTTCATGTGTTCACAATGGCATGCCCTTTTGATGAGCGAACTGCTGATATCGGAGTGCAAATTATACGTGCAATCCACCGGGAGCGATTGATAAGACCACGGCTCGACATCTTGGCATATCAAATGACTTTTTGCTGGAGTGGAGAGATAGGCCTATAGATTCTCGTGCAAATCTTTAATATATTTAAATAGCCTTACATAGCCAACACTACCAATCGAGGACCTGGCCTCAGTTCACTCCAGACTATTTGCGTAGCCCTCCGTTTTTTGCAAATGGTAGTTTTATCTAGGCTATAATGTTGGAGATGCTGAGCACATCTCAGTCCTTTCAGATGACCCATCAAAGATTTGTATCGGCCTCCTATCATACAAAGAGCAATATTGTCTGAGTACTATGCCGAGAGGCACTTACAACACAAAGTATAAAATAGTCCTAACGGACTTGCATCCACTGGAGAATGTTTGATCGTTACACGCACTAAACCATCTTGATCTGTGCAGTTGATGAATTGTCACTTTTAGGTTTTCTACCCAGTTACCAAAAAAAGAAACATTTGGAATAGTATGCGCTGTGGCAAGCACATGGTTTGCATGTGTTACTTCGAAGGCAAAAAAAATCAAAAATACAAGAAAACACAAAAACCTACATTCAACCAGTGGGGTATCGGACACATGCCTGTTGTTTTAAATGTTGAATGACATTCTAAACATTCGTATTCCTGATAATGCAAGGCCTTCCATCAGAGCGCTGTAGACTCCAATAAGAATTGTGTTTCCTCATTCAGCAATAGTGACTTAACTGTCATTTAAATTAAATTAAAATCTTTGGCGATTGCCACACCTTGATAACATAATTAGAAAGTAAATTATGGATTTCTGTCGTCCACCACTTGATCTGACTGAGAACGACCACAGCGGTACTGTGTCTACCTTCATCACCCAGGTGTCCGTCACAATGACCCTTGCTCCGGGAGCTCCCGAGGCAAACTTGTCAATCCTTCTGAACTCTGTGTTGATGCTTGTTGCCACGGCACCCCATCCCGCCCACTGGGGACCAGTGTGGACCTGCAGAGCCCTGCTGATTGGATGGTTGGACCAGCGGCGGCGCGACCAGTAGAAGATCAGCCCCACGCTTAGCAGCTGCAGACAGAGCGACAGGCCGAGGAAGGCCTGCCAGCCGGCGCTCACCTGGAACCAGAGGAGCATTAACACTACATTGTCCTTACTGTGGTTATATAAAGAATAATAATAATAATAATAATAATAATAAATTGTATTTATACTGCACATGGATGCTTAATAATACATCAACTCAGATTGTTTTGATATCACATACCAAAGCATTATTTAAAACTTGATTTTGATTGGTTAATAAGTTCCTAGGGTTTTCATACTTTTTAAAAGTTCTAAATCAATTTGACCCAAATCCATAATTATCCGTCAAATAGAACATTGACCAGCTGATGCTTGTTGAGCTCAGAGCTTCACCACTGAAGAGCAGTTCAGCTTCAGCGGATTCAGATAACATCACCTCTAGAGGAACACAATGGATGGGGCTGTTCATACCGCAATGTTGAGTCAATTGAAGACATTATAAAAATCGTAGTTAGGATTTGCTGATCTAACAAAAAAGGATTTTAGCCCCACATTTGATGTCACATATTGAGGCAGCAGATAAAGAAGGACATGGGGAGACGGTGATAGAGGGAAGGCTGCTGACCTGATTGATGTATGGGAGGTTCTTCTCTGGAGCAGCTATGCACATCCCAGCATAGTACCCTGAAAGGACCGAAATAAACAAAATAAGTTGTTGCCATCCATGCTTGCCTCGTATAGTATGAAACCTCTGCAAGTGTTCAAAAGACCTGTTTCTCAGTACATCGTCTTACCAAGGGGTATTGAAGAATGGACCAGAAGGGTAAGACTGCTCCTCTTAACGTGGTACTGAATGAAGCCAATGTCCTCACTGCCCAGCCAGGAGGAGAACAGGTTCTGGACGGTCAAACCCGCCGACCGAAACTCGTTTGGGGTGAACACGAAACAAAACGTAAACACTATATAAGCCAAAGTGAATGTCACATCGGGAGATTCCATTGTACATGTGCATTTAGGAAGCTGCAAGTATCATTTTATGCTATCAATTTCTGCTTGGCGAGCTTCTGCTTCTGCTTCTTCTTCTTCTTCTTCAGTGGGATTTATGGCAGCTGGCATCCAAATTGTTGCATTGCTGCCACCTTCAGGTTACTTTAAATCATATCTTCATATTCTTTTAATCAGACCAGTGTGACCAGATAAAAACTTTAAAAAAACAAAAACACAAACTGAATTTCCCCTCCCACCAAATTTAAAATACCTTTAACTGAAATCTCTTCTAGACCCAACTCTTTCAATGTCTCTAGTAACTCCTTCCTTTCCCTGCTGTATCTTCTACAATGTATTAAGAACATGAGGCACTGTCTCGGGTTGTTGACATTCATCACACATTCCATCTTGATGTTTCCCTATGATAAAATGAGTACTATTCAATAATGTGTGACCAATTCTCATTCTAGCAATAGTAACCTGTTCTTTCCTTCTCATCCCACAATGTTCAGTTGACTCAGTCACTCTTCCATTTAATGAGAATAAATGTCTCCCTTTAGTCTCTCTCTCTCCCATAATTGTTGCCACTGGGCCATGATCCCCCTCCACACAAGACATTTCCCCTCAGCCTTAGACAGATGTAATGTTATTTCCACATTTTCCTTCTTTACAGCTGCGTTAGCTAATTTATCAGCTTTCTCATTTCCTGAAATTCCTGTATGGGCTGGGACCCACATCAGAGAGATCCCCACTCCTCTCACAGACACACTTCTAATTGCCATCAGGATCTCATATATAAGATCCTGATGGCTCTTCGCTGTCCTATACCCCAATACTAGTGATGGCTGAAACAGAATCACTACAAATCAATACCTTTTGATTTACAAGTTGCTCAGTCCACTTTATTGCCATTAAAATAGCATATAGCTCAATAGTAAAAACATGCAAAAAAATCTGATGTCCTCTTAGATGACTCTACCTTTAACCTCTGAACCATAAAAGCCGCTCCTGTTGCTTCAGTTTCTTGATCTTTTGACCCATCAGTAAAAATTTGTAGATGATTCCCATAATGTTCTCTCACATGACACTGAAACTCAAATACCATATCCGCTTCATTGTTCTCGGTTTTAATTTCAAGCAATCCTACATCCACCATAGGTACATCGAATTGCCAGAGAGGTATCTGAGGCCATAAAACAGCTGGACAAATAATTTGATTTTTGATTTTGAGTCGCCACTCTAACTGGATGGTCTTCCCTCTGTCCCATCAAATTAACCCAGTAATTAGCCAGTAACTGTTTTCTCCTTAACCAAAGTGGCATCTCTCCTGCTGTAACTTGCAATGCACATACCGGGGATGTTCTCACACCTCCTAAGCATATCCTAAGTGCTTTAGCTTGAATTATATCAAACTCAGACAAAACTGACTTAAACGCAGACCCATATACAATACTTCCATAATAATAATAATAATAATAATAATAATAATACATTTAATTTAGAGGCGCCTTTCAAGACACCCAAGGTCACCATACTCCATCCTAGATCTTATCAAATATACATATATTTGCTTTAATGAAGCAGCATTTGCCCCCCAATTCATTCCAGATAGGCATCTCATAATATTCAGAACTTTTTTGCACTTTTGTGACATGGACCCTTCAAGTAATTCTTTCATCAAAAAACACCCCCAGAAATTTAAAACTCTTAACCCTCTCCATCATAGAGCCTCACCTTTATCTCTTCATCTATTTTCTTTCTTGTAAAGAACATAGTTTTGGTCTTCTCCATAGAAAACCTAAGTCCCCACTTTTCCCCCCACTCCTCCACTTGTGTTATTGATTCCTTCAATTTTGCTTGGCGAGCTAAAGCAGAAGCGTCCCTTTAAACGTCACCGACCCGGAGCCGCAGACCATGTGGGATTTCCGGTGACGGAGGTTGACCTTAAAGTAAAAGTAGACTGAAAACACGAATTATTATACACTGAATCCGATGTCGTATCATATGAGTTTAACTGCCGTGGGGCGTTGTAGGCTACTTGATTCACATAAAAATATAGATTGAGGTAAATAAATGCCCAGTTAAATCAAAGACCAAAATGTTGCTGTAATGCACAGTTTGTGCCAGACAGTGGTGCTGTCTGGCCACGAATTAGTATATTTCTTTCATTTATTCGTTATTATGTTATATAGTTACTATGTTTTTGCAATATTCATAATTAATAAGAAAATAGTGTGTCATTTTAATTGGCAACGGTGATTATATGTGTGTGTGTGTGTGTGTGTGTGTGTGTGTGTGTGTGTGTGTGTGTGTGTGTGTGTGTGTGTGTGTGTGTGTGTGTGTGTGTGTGTGTGTGTGTGTGTGTGTGTGTGTGTGTCCTCCACATGTGAATGGGATGGAACCCTACTCGACACCTACGGCAGGGTGTCTGAAGGGCGACATCAGAGTGCCCCTCTCCCGGCTACAGTTGGTTCTGTGTGAGGCACCAGCCTGTCAGACCACCGGAGGAGGCAGGCGGGCACCACACTTATAGAAGAGACCGCTTTGCTTCTTTTCCTCATGCGTACTGATATTTATAACGACCGATATAGAGGCGGTTACAGATAAACCTGTGACGCCGTGGATCATTTGGTATGTTGCTATGCAGACAGGCTGGAGCCAGGGAGGAAGAGAGAGGGGGGGGGGTGAGAGAGAGAGAGAGAGAGAGAGAGAGAGAGAGAGAGAGAGAGAGAGAGAGAGAGAGAGAGAGAGAGACTCTGTAACTCTTGGAACACACCAAGAAATTTAAATGAATAGAACACAGCTCTATGCAAGTGGCATCTGATGAGGATCCCTTTTTCTTGAAAACTACATTGGGTCTCTGCGTTCCGCTGCGTGGTTCGGTATCGCGGTGGATTATTCAACAGCCTGTCGTCCCCCAGACTCACTGGAGCCACACACTGCTGGCGGTAGAAGGCACCGCTCTGCACGGCGGTCTGTTGGGACCAGGCATGAAGGGAGACAAGTGAGGCTGGAGTTGGACTTATTTTATTTTGCATACAACTCTATGGAATAGGAGGCCTGATGCCGACTGACTTGAGCCAGAGACCGAGAGGTAGAGTATGGATCTCCTCGGAGGACAGTAGAATGGAGAGTATCCTGCAGGTGGGCAACGTATCGATCTGTCCTCCTCGTCATTACTTATCAGGGAGGCTGCTGGACTTTTGAGAAGCGATCTTCTGATTGATTCATGTTATCCGAGCTTTGGACAGCCATCATCCCGCAAACATGAGGAACCCTCATGGGGGGGCCGACGAATGGAATAAACCCGACAGCACCAAAGCAGATGGGTCGGCGGCGTCTGTCCCGGGGATCATGAACAAGAAGTTTAAGAGGAAGTCCCGCAAGCCCAAGCGGCTGTACAGCAGCGCGCTGGACGACTCTGCGGAAGACTTTCAACAAGGTAACCTCCTAGAAGATGAGAATCAGGAGGAACTATGTGGACTAGGGCATCAAGCCCCGGTACCGAAACACTCAACAACCGACGGTAAGCAGCAGATAACGTCGAGTCAGAACGACGCCTTAGACATGAGGATCGGTCATCAAGTCCCCGCCATCACCGCACGGTTGTCCCAATCCCCTGTCTCTCAGCTGCCTCACCTGCGCACCTCTCGCTGGTTCACATCCATTTCCCATCACCAGTCCAATGGCAACACGTTTGTTCCTGCACTTGGGTTCCCTGCATTGAACACAGCCAACCCAAGCCACGACCCTGCCCCCGTCATCCACCACCCGCACGCCTATCCCCAGGACCGCTCACTGCCCGGTCACCTGGGTGGGGGCCAGGACAGAGGCGACAGAGCGGTCATTGTACCAGTGTCAACCGGAGCCTATCGGACAGACGGGCACTCCTCAGACAGCCAGGAGGACTCGCCCCAGGTAAAGACTGATGAGTGGATCTAGCCCGGGTCAAAGCGACGCTTGAATTTGTTCGTGAGTTTGATGAACTCTAAAAGTCTAAAAAGTCCATCAAATAGAGCATGCAAAAAAAGGCAATTGTGAAAACTAAACATTGCCTGTCTATTGTATTATATTGTATACTGTATATCGTATGTCCCATAACAATCCCATAATTGTTATGTGTTTTTTCTTCATATGCCTGCTGATTGATACCTGTAATTTAATTATTTTATATATTTTTTACGTTTTTATTTCACAGTTCATGATCAAGTGAGTCCATGTTTAGGGAAGTTGCAGAGTTCTATACCGCTTTCATACAAAGCGTTGGTCTCGATGTGTTTTCCCCCTAAAGGAGTCAGGGTCTAGACCCGACCCCCCCCCTGGGGGTGTGCCGGAGATCAAAGCTGTGCAGCAGACCCGCAGACTGCTGGCCAACGCCAGGGAGAGAACCCGCGTCCACACCATCAGCGCCGCCTTCGAAGCCCTGAGGAAACAGGTAAGAATGTCCTATGAAATACATAATGAAAATAAATAACTTGGCATACAAGATACAATGAGCCTGACACACACACACGCACACACACACACACACACACACACACACACACACACACACACACACACACACACACACACACACACACACACACACACACACACACACACACACACGGTGACACAATTATCGAACGACACATACACACACCATTTGCAAACTGTTTTGTCTCCCTGTAAGGCCCTTTGGACGCCTGTTGAAGTCTTCAGTCTAAAGACTCTTGCTCACGTTTAAGGACCGCTTCCCCATC